>NC_134490.1:49222123-49522123 GCF_040206685.1 Ascaphus truei | reverse complement strand
TCATCTCAAAGATAAAAGGGATCGCTAAGAGGCATGTCATCCTGCTCCCCAGCCGATTGCTATTTCTGGGCCAATCAAGGATAGAAGCCAGAACAATACTTACTTTAAAAAAAAAAAGCAGTATCTCCCAGAGGGACTCCACACTCACAGGCTGTCCCATTATCAAAATGAGCTTATCATTATTGACAATGCGCATACAGCGCATTATTTTAATATTACTCGTGCACTGCAAATCCGGCTGGAGTCGGGGTCATTAGCAGGGTTTGTGCTGTAACATTTCCGAGTGGTGGCACCTATATTTGGGGGACCAAGTTTGGAGGTAGTGCAGAAGCACAAGGCCTTATCCCTTCCCATATGTCCTGTTTTGCAAACCAGAGATAAAGCACGGAGAGAGGGCATTTACAAACCAGAAATTCATATTTAGATATCCTCTGAATGCCTAGTCAGCCATTTTTTTTTCTTCTAGAGCAGGGGTGGCCAACTCCAGTCCTCAAGGGCTACCAACAGGTCAGGTTTCAGGATAGCCCTGCTTCAGCACAGGTGGTGCGGTCAAAGACTGAGCCACTGATTGAGCCACCTGTGCTGAAGCAGGGATGTCCTGAGAACATGACCTGTTGTTGGCTCTTGAAGACTGGAGTGTGTCCACCTCCGTTCTAGAGAAAGAGGTCATAATACAAAAAAATAATCAACAAGGAAGAGCAGTGTCTTCCACATGGACCATGTTCAGAAAAAGCCTGTGAAGTAAATGCAGCATTGCAAGTGCTAAGGAAAGGCATCGATTTGCAATTCATTAGCACAATAACAACCTCTTCTGTTGCTCTCCGGCAGAGAAGGGGTTAATCGTCTCATCAGCCATGGATTAGAATTCAGATTTACCATTATATTTCCTGATCTCATAATCCTCCTGCTGGGAATGGATTTTGGAGTCGGCACAATAAGAAAACAAAAACTCAGATTTGTGAAGCATATTAAGTAAAACACACTCGTGGGGATCTTAAGGGCGCAAAGCCAGAAATATGGGGATTCGTTCCATAGGGTTTGTATAAAAATGGGACCTGGCTGATATCTGGTTCGAATACTTAATGAGAAAAAAAAAAAAAAGTTGATCGGGATCAGCTTCTTTTGATTAATTTCAGTTCTCAACAATAAGTATTTAATTGCACACATCTCATTACAAAATGTAAATGTCCTTACATTTTGGAAACTGGGGGAATTTATTTTTACCTTTAGGTCTTCAATACATGGGCAGGCAACTGTCAATGAATGGTTAATAAACCGGATTTTCCAGTATGCAAAGGAATAATTGAGCTGTAGCCTGTATTTCTAATACCGGTTTCTTTTCCTAAAGAAATGGTGAAAATATAAAGAATAATCTAATTGTGGTTACACAGTTAGGCTGCAATTATACCCGATCCGGCAGAGAGCGCGCGCTCCGTCAGGGCGATGCGCATACCCGAAACCTGCATTGCAGGCAGGAGGCATCGGGAGGCGAAGCCATGACGTCACGTGATGCAGCCGTCGCTCGGGAAAATCAATTTCTCAGATCTGCTCTAAATTTGCGCACTTGTCCGCCTCGTTCACGCGCGCCGTCGCTCACACTTAGAGCACGCTCAGTGGAAACCATGCATTTGTTTGGGCGCTGTGTTGTTGGTGAAATCTCCTTTCCTCCAGCCTTAAGGGATGACCCTGTGTCCTTTGTACTGCCTTTGCATTTACATATTTTTGTAATAATGACAAATTATTTCTGCTAAAAAAAGTACAAGACGTACTATACATGTACATTTACTGAACACACACACTAAGCATCATGTGTAGTGATGATTGTCTTTTGCTACAAGCGATAAAAGTTCAAAGTGTAGCACTCTCTTCCTGAATAAAACAGCGAATAAAACCCACAAGAAAAAGAAAAAAAACTACCGGTATAACTTAAAATGAAAAGCAGTCAGAATTTCACCACGTACTCCCAGAGAGCCACGTACTCCCAGAGAGCCACGTACTCCCAGAGAGCCATGTTTTCCCAGCACCAGCCCTGATTTACCCAAAATGCCCAACCTTTTTTGGAAGATACCTATCGTATCTGCCATCACAGTCTCAATGGGTAGTGAATTACTCCCACACTGTAACTGCCCTTACTGTAAAGAACCCTTTCCTTTGTTGCTGGTGAATTTTCTTTTCCTCCAATTTGAAAGCAGCAATCCATGCCAGTGATTTTTTGGGCGATTTTTTTTAAATGTAATTTTATATAGCATGGAAGCAGGGGGTCTCCAAAGCTGAGCCCAGTTAATTTCGGCGCCCGGGGAGCCACCGCTTCTGGAAATACTTACCTCTGTAGTAGGTGCCGATAGTTGTGCCGATAGTTGTTCCACTCGGCTTGCAGGGATACCGTTATGGCAGAGTTTCAAACCTCCCGCGCCCCGCAGGCCAATAGGAAGCCGTGACATCAGTGCATCTTCCTATTGGCCCATATGACGCAGGAGCTTTCAACCATAGCTGGAGCGACTACCACCACCTACTATGGAGGCAAGTATCTCCGGAAGCAGGACGTCCCCACAGCTCAAATGAATGATATTCAGCTCCAGAGACCCCCTGCTTCAACCCTCTGTGTATAAAGAGAAGAAAATCATTGGGTTGGATTGCTCCTTTAAGAGATGACACATGAACTTCCGAATCAGTGTACAAATGTAAAGAAAAATTTGCTCGGACACTGAAACATGTGCCATATAGACCAATGTAAGAAACGTGGGACGGGAGTCACCAAAGCATGATGTGGGGCATCACGCCAGATCTGACCGTCATTGGCATTCAAGACAATGGCACATTTATGACTCCCGGCTTTCTTTTCTATGTCTCGTTAAATTACAGCACCTAACCGAAGAAAGAATGCTGCAACCACACCAAAGGTGCGCTGATCAGAGTGGAGTTATAGACATGTACATACAACATTCACACTAATGTCTATTTCAATGCTTTGATCGCTAGATAATCTCGTGAGGCAGAGTCACAGACATTCTGGATCCAGAGATATGATCAATATTAAAGCAATCACATGGCCTTGGATCCCTCCACCCACTGCCCTTTCCATTCAGAATGCAGACAGATCTCTGGGAAATGAGAACGTATTCATCACTTAAACGTTAGTGCCGTTCCAGGAACAGCACAAGGATTTCAAGAAGGTCAGGTCTTGTGCTGTTTTTGAAGAGGCACAAGCTTACCACGGGGGGGGTGGTGCAAAAGGGCTTAAAAAAGAAATTTAACATCGACATTTCACAAAAATGGAAATCTACTTTAACATCTGTGTTTGCATAAAAAAAATATGACTAAAAGTAGATGTGCAGGTGTATTTGTTTAGGACGGAATACGTGCACCGTTACGTTTTCAGATTGACATTCCGATTTGCTCTGTCACCTCCTATGAATCTATGCACCAAAACTATATTCAACGTTGTCACCTACACATTCTTTGGAATAGGACCTGTCAGTGCATGTTAGCACCTTTCATCAGGTTTAAATGCAACAGGTTTCGTTTATGAGCCTGGCTTAATAGAAAAAGCTGGCAATCGTGTCACAGCTTCTACTGAAAGTCAGCACGGCTGCTATGAATGTCACACGGTTGTATTTATTTACCGAATCAAATTGTCTTCATTGGTTTCTGTCAGTCAGAACCATGTTTGCATACATTTCTTCGCAGATCAATGTCACTTATTCCAGCTTTAGAAAATAGAGAATGATTTTAGTTGCCTTTTAACTGATATTAGTGATTTCCTTCATTCTAAAATGCTTCCTTCCAGCTTTACTGATTGAGGAGAATAAACCTCTTGAGATCAATCAGGTTGAATTATTGCCTACTTGCTAATGAGGTTTCGTCAAAATTACTGGCAGAAAAGTAATTTACTCTTAGCCCTTAAGTAAAAAAATACCATAGGTGTCCTTTTTCCCCCACTGGCGTCTAATTCTAGCGACAGCTTTTCCAAGCGTGAAGAGAGCGCGGGGTGCGTTCTTTAAATGGAAGCTCCTCGCAGACAGGCAATCCCTTTGGTTTCCTGGTATTTGGTCATGTAACCCTTTATATTGCAGTGCTAAACCACAAATGGTGGGCACAGTTAGGCCGGTTCAGCTAATGGGAAAGCTGTAAATATAAATTAAACAAAGATCTAAATGGTGAGAAGGGAGATTACTCCGAGCACGTCACAACTTCTTGTACCAGTCACGTAACTGGTCTATCATGGCTGCTTGCTACCAATTGCAGGTTCCTATACATTGTCCACACATAGTGTACAAACATCAGTCTAAAAGAGTTATACGTAAACTAGCCCATTTCTGTTAAATCTCCTTGCTCATACCCTTTAACTTCTGGATCACGAATGAGATCACTTCTACACCAGACATTTTAGGAAAGATTCTGAATTGTTTTACCACGCTTGGTGAATATTTGGAGTGGGGCCCATATTGTGAAAAGGTGACTTATTTGCAAGTGGATAACCCCGATGTAATCACCACGGGTGGTTTTCAAAACATTAGATTTGAAAAAGGGCTACGGTACAGATCAATATCCCCCTTCAGTGGTCTTAATGAAATATGAAAAAAATGCGTTTATTTCAGTCAGGATCTCTGTTCCGGTCGCACCTTGGACATTTGCCATGATTATGGTACAGACTGACATTTTTATTATTTAGCCTGGATTTCTGCAGGATACTGAAGAATAGAGTAGCGGGAAGAAAAGAAAAAAATAACACTTTCCACCTTACAAGAAGAAGTTTACTGTAAAAAGCAAACCCAGAAGGAAGAGCCTTATGGCCCAAATGTCAATATGCCATTAATCTTTAAATCTCTGCGGATTCATTTTACATAAAACCTTACATCAAAAGGGCAGAAAATAAACAGCCGGGGACACAATTTGACGAAATGGATTTATTCTAGTTTATTTCTCTACACAGGGTCCACTGGATCTCTTTAATAGGCTGACAGTTGCATTGGGGTGGTTAATAAAACATTTAACACCATGTCTTCAGCCAATATAGGAATGCAAATCCCAGTAGAAATATATAATTCATCAGACAGTAATATTTAGTTATAGCCAAATACTGTAATATTTATTCCCATTTATTAAAGCCAACAGTGCCACCTAGTGTCTGAACTCTGTTACAGTTCCCCTGTGTGTCATTACTGGTCTTTCTATTAATACTATACTGTATACAGTATTACTGAGGTGTGGGGGAATACTAACCGGACCATAACTACACACCTATAAATTACTTCTTAATGCTTTTAGGGAGAGCATTAATTACTACAAGCCACATCACTCCATGCAACAATGTAAGAACCTGCCCCCTACTCTATAGGATGAGAATATAGATGATCGAATCTTTAACTCTGCGTTACACGGCTGCTCAACAGAAGGAAAAGGGGACTCTTATGCTGTGTATAGAACTCTAGTTATATATATATATATATATAGCATGTCAAATACACTACAAGACGCAACAGACACAGAGTATATTATTTATTTTTGACAGATATAAATAATTTGTGTTAATATGAAATATAGAAGCATCGATCTGTCATTTGACGCAGCTGTGAAAAAATATGCAACAAAGTGCAAAGTAGGGTGGCGCAGTGACAAATAATCAATATATCCGTGAATGATACAGTGCAGGATAAATACAAGTGAAACATGAATAAATAATGCAGCTCTAAACCCTTGAGTGGATGGTTTGCAGATTCCACTTCAATTATAGAACGTCTCGAAAGTCAGGGGAGCGCAGGTATCGATATGTGAAAAAATAAAGAGCACAAAATAGTGCAAATAATGTTTGAATCAAACAATGTGATGTGAATTATCAGGTGAATGGAGACTCACGTGGTATCAAATACAATCAGGCATGTCAGAGATCAGTAGCAAATGCTTGACTCTGTAGTGATAGATGATAGATGAAAAACCCCACAGCTGGATGACTGATATGATGTTAGCAGCCCACACGGCACCTCGTCAGTCAGGGTAACAGGGAAAGAAGAGAGGCTTCCATAGTGTAACACAATAATAGCACTTTATACACGCAATAAAATTAACACTTACAGTGTCATAGATCAAAATTTACACATAAAACAAGCGATATCACCAGATCCAGTTTCCTCCGTCTTGGACCTCACGTTCCGGACCGCAGGGGTCACCTGGATCAGCTGACACACCGATGCTCTGTATCTTTAGTCTGTGCTGTGCAAGATATCGGCATCCAGTGGTCTGCACCACATCCACGGTGAGCACGCCAAAGAAACAGTTCGTGTCGCGGGGAAAACAGCCGGTAAACTTCCGGGTGGTAGCTGATGACGTCACAGGCAGCGACTCTACGTGTTTCACTAAACAGCGTAGCTTCGTCTGGACGCAGCTGCCAGGTAGGAGGGGGGTGCGAGCTCCAGAGCAGGCAGAGAGGGGGGCGCAGCAGGAAAAGTTTGCGCTCCCCTGGTTTAACCTCCGTCCGCACGCTGAGCGATCAGATTGCCTTAAGACAGTGATCGCATCCATGCGGTGTGCGGGCTGAAGCGGGAGGGGGCGCGCGTTGCGCAAGGAATCATTTGAAACTGATTTCTTGGCGCGACAGGTCGGTCACGTGAGCGGTTCATCCATTGAGGCCGAAACAGCTCTGTGACGCCCCTCGGAACGCCCCCCACTGCCCATCCAACATAGCCAGGAAAGCACCCCCTTCACGCGGGTCACTTCACAGCCTCCGCACGCGTGAAGGCCCCATGGCCCGGGCCTAAGGGATGACCCTGTGTCCTTTGTACTGCCTTTGCATTTACATATTTTTGTAATAATGACAAATTATCTCTGCTAAAAAAAAAAAAAGTACAAGACGTACTATACACATAGATTTAATGAACACACATTCTAAGCATCAAACCACATGTAGTGAATGTCTTTTATTACAAGCGATTAAAGCTCAAAGTGTGGCACTCTCTTCCTGAATAAAAAAAGCTAGTAAAACCCTTAAAAAAAAAAACTATAACTTAAAATGAAAAGCAGACAGTTGGTTCATCACGTAATCCCAGAGAGCCATGTTTTCCCACCACCAGCCCTGATTAACACAAGTGAAAGAAAAAAGAACAAACAGCGCACAACTCATAGTGTAGTATAATCAATTATTTTGAAGGTGAAGGTGGTAATGATGCACATATTGCCATTCAGGGATACTCCATTTTTAGGAGAGATAGGTCAAAGAGAGGAGGAGGGGTGTTATTTTATATTGCAGACACCTTACAATTTACACTGGTAAATTGCCCCCCAAGACCAACCTCTTTTGAAATCCTAGTTGGAAGAATCTGCCTCCCCTTTTCTAAGCCCATCTTGCTTGCTGGCATCTACCGCCCCCCTAAAGCCCCTCTACAATCCCTGACTGATACCACCCAGTTTCTTGGCTTCATTTCCTCTCAGAATGAGAAGAGTGAGCTGCTAGTTCTTGGGGATTTCAACTTCAATTGGCTTGACCCTAAAAACCACAAAATCCACACACAAATCAAGTCGCTTAACCTATCTCAACTCATTTCCCAACTCACACGAACAAACCTGAAATTGCACAACCATTCCCTGCTTGACTGGATTCTCTCCTCAAATCCCAGCAGAATCCAATCCTCTGGCATCCTTCCTGACATTTTCAGTGACCATGCAATAGTGTACTGTGTAAGGAAAATTAAAACGCCCCAATCAAGCCCTAAAGTTCTCCTCACTAGAACATTTAGAAACTTTAACCCACAACAATTTCTGGCTGACCTTACCAACTGCCCTTGGCACAGAATCGATTTAATTCCCGACCCTGATTCTGCGCTCGACTATTTCCAATCCGAGTTCTTAAAACTCTGTGATACCCATGCTCCACTACGCAGAATAAGGGTACGGGGTGCCCACCTTCCATGGGTTACACCTGACCTTATAACACTCTACCAGTTCAGGGATGCCTTGTGGAAAAGCCACAAAACTGGCACTACCAAGGATCTCAATCACTACAGATGCCTGCGTAACGTGTGCACAAGGCAAACAAGGCACGCAAAAGCACAATATTACTCTGACAACCTCCTCCAGAACACATCAAACCCAGCTAACTTCTGGAAGGTTATCATCAACAACATATTCCAGCCTTCTAACCATCAACAGCCAAGTAATATCACTAAGGGCGATATTACTCTGACAAACCCCACCGACATTGCAAATGCATTCAATGATTACTTTGTGGGGTGTGCTACTAACTTATTAGCAAAACGCAACCCAAACCACAAACCTGAACCTCATCCTGGAAGTACCCATATAGCCCCACCCCCTCCCAACTTTGTCCACAATTTTCAATTTGGCCCAGTATCCGAAGAGGAGATTACACAAGCGCTTCTCAAATTAAAACTAAGCAGCCAATGTGGACCTGACTTACTACAATCTAGGTTCCTAAGACTTGGTGCCCCAGCAATTGCCAGACCAATTGCTTCCATAGTCAACTCTATCCTGTCTGCTGGCCATATCCCTAAGACCTGGAAAGCTGCCAGAGTTGTCCCAATCTTCAAAAGTGGGGACAAAAACACTGTCTCAAACTACAGACCAATCTCCCTTCTCCCAATCCTATCCAAAGTCATGGAAAAATGTGCCACTCCCAATTAAGCGATTACTATAACAAGACAAATTTTCCTAGCCAATTCCAATCTGGCTTTCGCCCCAAACACTCTACCGTAACTACCCTGCTAAAAGTTTGCAATGAAAGCCAGTGTGGAATGGAACGGGGTCAACTCACTGGTGCAGTATTCCTAGATTTTGCAAAGGCTTTTGATACTGTTGATCATGCTATCCTGCTTAACAAACTCCAGAGCTCTGGAATAGGGATGCATGCTTTAAACTGGTTTCAGTCCTACCTATCAGGTAGATCCCAATATGTGTCCATCTCTGGCGCTAACTAACCCCCTGGCTATCACCTGTGGCGTCCCGCAAGGCTCTGTTCTGGGGCCCCTACTCTTCTCAGTGTTCATCAATGATCTTCCCACAGCTTGTCAGGAAGCCTCAATACACTTGTATGCAGATGACACAATCATATATGCACACAGCCATAGCCTCTCTGACCTTCAACTCATACTTCAGTCTGAATTTGTCAGACTCGAAAACTGGATTTCCCAAAACAAACTGTTATTAAACACTGACAAGACTGTAACAATGATGTTTGGGACCAAGACTACATTTTTAAAGCTTCCAGCGACTGAGCTCCAGATTACAACCAACACTAACACCACCCTAACTCCTGTTACTAGTTTTAAATACTTGGGCATATGGTTTGACTCCCACTTAACATTCGGGATGCACATTAATACCCTGACAACCAAGACCTATGCCAAATTAGGGGTACTCTACAGGAACAAATCCTCCCTAAGTCTCCTGGTCAGAAAACGTATCGCACAGCAGATGCTAATGCCAATTATTGACTATGGAGACATAGTATATGGCTCGGCACCTCAAACCCACCTTAGCAAACTTGACACCCTCTACAACTCAATTTGTCGTTTTGTTCTCCAATGCAACTATAACACACATCACTGCGAAATGCTCAAAGAACTAGATTGGTCATCACTCGAGTCTAGGTGCAAAGTTCACCTTTCCTGTCTTAGCTTCAAATTCTTTATGGGCAAGCTACCTGAACAAACTCCTCACCCCTACCACATGCAGCACCTATCACCTGAGATCAGACTCCAAAAGACTGTTCATGGTCCCAAGGCTCAACAAAGTATCCGGCCGCTCCTCCTTCTCTTACCGTGCACCCCAAAACTGGAACAACCTACCAGAGACTCTTACATCAACCACCAGTCTAAGTTCTTTCAAATCTAAGGCTGTCACACATTTTAATGTGATCTGTAATTGTTTCATACACCCATAATACAAATTATCTTTAACTGTGCATGCAATGTCTTGTATATAATGTATACCCTGCTCATTATGTAACTGTATTTGTAACCATGTATTATTTGTCTTAACTCTGTGCCCAGGACATACTTGAAAACGAGAGGTAACTCTCAATGTACAGTATTACTTCCTGGTAAAATATTTAATAAATAATAAATAAGTAATAGTAATAAACACACGTACATCAACACTGATAAATCAGGCAATACATGAATTCTGACACGTGTTACCAACTGCAGTCACCGTCAGCGGGGTTCCTCCTCCGATAGATAGTACAGTCTAACACCACCCAGTCATAGATGAAATTCGGCAGACACGGGGGTTCCTCCCGACAGTCTCACAATATATTTAATAGCCACTTCCCGTGCCTTTGGAGTCCCCAATGTCCCGATTACCTCTATGTCGGAGTCCTCACTTATTCATAGGTAACAAGTAAAAGGATTACTCCTCTCCTGCACCGCTAGCATATAGGAAGCAAGTCCCGCCTGTAGATTTTGTACGGCCGCCTGATCGAAAGATACATCTTGGTTTATTTTCTAGATGTTGACCAAGTATTGGATCATTTGATAAAAAAATATAATAAATAAAAATTGGAGGATTTTATCTCATAACTCACTGCATTGTAATTTGTGACAAATGGCACAGATATTTGATGATTCTCTGAGTCCTTAGATTGATCTATATTTGTAAATGTATTGTTCTTTCCGATTAAAATGGAGTCTCTATCCATGTTAGTGACCTTTTTTTAATGCTTCTAGGAGGTTGTCACTTTTATAGCCTCTTTGGATAAATGTATTAAATAGCAGTTCGGATTGTTGTTCAAAAACGTTTGTATCACTACAGTTCCGCTTAATTCGCATGAACTGACCAATTGGAATTTTATCAATCCATAATCTTTTGTGATTACTGCTTGCCTATAGTATGCAATTCGTATCAACCTTCTTGAAAAATGTTTTTGTTGAGACTCTGTTGTCATCTGTACCTGCCAATTGTAGATCCAGGAATGTTATAGTATTTGTCACTTTCTTCTGAAAACGTAAGATTAAAATCATTATGGTTAAGATACTGTAGTGCCCACGGTTATTCTGACACAAACCAGTGGCAATCGCCAAAAAGACCCAGGTACACGCTGGATACATGCCTTAAACTTGCCTTAAACTAGACCCATCATTTCTGCATTGATTAATGGCCCATCAGATTAACAGCGGGGGTCCCTGGCAGTCCCATTCAACTGAATGGGACTGCCAGGGACTCCTGCTGTGTTAATCCTATTGGTCATTAGTCAATGCAGAAATGCCTTAAACTTGCCTTAAACTAGCCAGGCTACACCTAGCACATACCCAGAATGTAACCGGGCTAGTTTAAGGCAAGCTTTAGAATACTCGTGGTCTCGTCTGTACTTAGTAAATTCATTTAAGGAGTCCTCATCTCCCTCCCAAACACATACAATGTCATCTATGAATCTGTGCCAAATAATAATAATGTTATTGGCAAAAGGGTTGTTATTCCAAATCACGCTTTGCTCCCATGCCCCCATATATAGGTTGGCATAGCTGGGAGCAAAGCGTGTACCCATTGCTATACCACAGACTTGGATGCAAAACGTGTCAAAAATAGAAAATAGTTATGGGAAAGTATAAATCTAATGGACTCCAAAATGAAATACCCATTCAATACATGTAACCCAGGATCATTCATCAAGTATTGTGCAATAGTATCTACACCCATCATATGTGGTATCTTTGTATAGAGGGACTTGCTTGGCCCTTTGTGACATAGGCATTAAACCAATACAAAAGACTAGTTGGTTAAAGCAAAAACCAGCTGGTAACTTTTGTTGCGGAAAGTGCAAGGCTTGTAAACTTTTAAGTAAAAAAAGGAAAAGTTTTAAATAATTTGTTGCAAAGGAACATTTTAATATAGATGATTGCATTTCATGTAATACCACTTCTGTAATTTATTTTTCAGAAAGTCCATATGGCAAACAGTATATAGGGCGAACTTAATGTCAAATTAAAGTCAGAATTTTAAAGCACACTAGAAATATCAGAATCGGTTATGAAAAACATAGCGTGTTACGCCATTTCAAAATTCATCATAATAGTGATCCAATTCAACTCAACTATAAAGGTATCCAAATTGTAGTTCCTAGCCAGAGAGGAGGCGATAGGTTAAAAGCCCTCTCCAAACAAGGAAGTTTCTGGATCTTCAGTTTGCACAAGTTAGCACCTGAGGGTCTTAATGATGAGCTGGACGTCTGGTCCCTTTATTAATATAGATTATATATTTTTGATTATCCTTTTTTTATATTTTATATATTTTATATATTTGGTACATATACATGTTTATTTTTTAGTTTCATTTTTAGTCTTTTTTTATACTTGACCCTATCAGTTCCCAGTGGAATTCCTGTCCTTTAGCTATAGTACTTTTCAAATGGGTGGCATTGTATACACCATTTGCTCACTTGTCTCCGATTTGTGGTTTTTAGCACATTTAAAACATATATGTCTTTGTCTTCATGATACATTTGTATTTCAGTCCATGTGTATTATATTTCTATACTGTACATTGTTTGTGAATTGTACCCACACTAGCACTGCCGTTATTTCATTTCAGTGTGTAGAGGTTTTATTATTGTTTTATTAAGTTATCAATAAAATGAATGTATTTTAGTATTGTTGTATAAACTTTATGTGATTAATGATGTGATACTCCAGACCACATCGGTGGTCTCCGCAGGGTATTTAAACACTTGTTTTGCCAATATCGTATTATCCCTGAAGAAGTATTGTTACGAAACGCGTAGGATGTGTTTTTGTTACATTGATTATTTGGACTAGCTTTGAGCCCTTATACCAATCATTGTCATCGTCCGTACAGCCCGTATTCTATCATCTGGCAGTCACTTTCATATGACGTGGGTCTAGTGACGTCTATCGGGCGTACGAGATTCACAGCCTGGACTTGCTTCCGATACACCAGCGGTGCTGGACGGGAGTAATTCCTTCACCCGTTGCTCAATCGAGCGACCGTACAAAATCTACAGCCGGGACATGCTTCCAATATGCTAGCGGTACAGGAGAGGAGTAATCCTTTTACTCGTTACCTATGAATAAGTGAGGACTCCGACAGAGGTAATCGGGACATTGTGGACTCCAAAGGCACCGGGACACGGCTATTAAATCTATTGTGAGGCTCACTTCCCTTTCCTTTGTATCTCTTCCCCCCCCCACCCTAGTGTGATAATTACAGCTGTATACTTTGCTAAATGAGTCAGTGAGCAGTTCCAATTTTGTACATTTATATTTTTCACGCTATTAAATTTGTGACATATTCTGAAACTATCTACGTGTTTCCATCTATTATAGTGTGCTGGAGCCTACTTTGGGATTTACATGATTTTGAGTGGGGTTGTTTGGGCCCACTACGCTTCGTGCACCTCATCCTTTTTCATCATATTTTCTGGTTTAGAGTGCTGTCTATTATTGTTTATAGCGATCATGGATGTTGAGCCACCTGAAGTGACCCAGCAGCAGACTCTCTTACTTTTGTTAAGGTTTTTTCTTATGCATTTAATCACAGTTTTACACTGTTATATTATATTGTAATTTATTTAGTGTATCAACATATCACTATATAGATTTCACTGGGTAATCACCTGTGCTATATTTGTTTTTTACATTTCATACGGTTGAAGGGGTTATATATTTTTTATATTTCACTTTATATTATTCACAATTGGTAACGCAGATATTTTCACTTTATTCTTCACTGATTGACACAAGGTGAGAGGTAATTTGTGAAGAACCCTCCATTACATATGCCTTGTGTGTGTCTGTTCGATTCCTATAGTAATGAATACAAGGTCCTTCATTATAAACTCTAATCCATTACAATGTCACTTTTTAGCACTAGGTCACCCGTCCCAGCACCTGGACGGGTTTGTAAGAGCAAAATCAAATACCAGCCCCTTTACAATACTGATGTCTGGAGGACAAGTGAACAGAATTCTTGGAATTTGAAACAGTGAACCCAGATATACAACATCATAATGATAAAATACAACTTTGGCCTCAGGGAGGAAGAGGAGGGAATCTGGGAATCACTTTGTTATATGCAAAGTAAGCCTATTCACTTAAAATCATTATTTCTCAACCAGGTGCCATGTTCCCTGCAGGGCCCCTCTGGGTCTCCTGAGGGGCTCCTCGTGGGGCCACATGTTTACTTTGCTGGAAAGATTATGCATTACATTTTTTTTTTAATTAAAAAAAATACTAGAAAACAGGAATTCCCATTTACATTAAAAAAAAAAAAAACATTCAGATGATAATTGCAAGGGCAATAGTGAATCTAAAATGTAGTAGAAATTAGGTATTACATTCACAGAGCATTGATCATGGCTACTCTGAGAGGGGAAGCAGTGTCAGCATATTCCTGGGATCAGAGCCATGTGTGAGTTATAAATGAGGCTCTGCTCTAATGAGCCTATCCATTCAGATACGTTACAGTGTTAGTTACAATTACAACCAGGTTCTTAACTTGTGTATCATTGTGCATCTGATTTACTGTATGTAGACATGTATGATGGACTGTTAGAATGTGACAAGAACTTTATACACTAGGACTCACAAAATCTGTTTCCAGTTTGCCCATCTCTTGCTTGTAGCTCCTCATCCGGCTGCTGTACATCGCACGGCTCTGGGCAGGGATCTCCCGGACTTCCAGATCCATTTGCTCCAACTGAAAAAGAAGAGACAGGTGAGTTCCCTCAGTCGGTTCTCAGTGTGTTCTGGCGCCCTGAAACCCATTTCATATAATGGGATTTACAGGGGATAAAGCCTAGTAGGCACAGATAGCCGGGACATCCCTTCTGATACAGATCCCAGGGAAGATTAAGAATACATTTATAAATTACATTTATAAATACATATTATAAATTAACCATCAAAAGCCACAGCGGCTCAACTTAGCGGAAAACTTTGAGCTCCATCCCATACAGCAGGAGACCAACAACTGGGCCTTTAAATCTGTACCACAACTTCCTTTACTATGACTGTTCTGCGCGGTTATTCCAGTTAACTTTTGTGATCTATATTGACTTGTACCTAACTCCCTCTACCGTGCATCACTCCTTTCCACAGGCACTTCCCTCTGTGTGTGTGTGTGTGTGTGTGTGTGTGTCCTTTTGTTGTTCTTGATATAGCTGCAATAATGCATGCAGTGCTTCATACAAGAGAAAATAGACAGAATTATAATACAGTAAGTAAGACAAACACAAAACCGGACACTTGGAAAGGAAATCCCTGCTCCCTATGTGTATGTTCATAAATAAATGGATAGAAGAGTGTATGCACGTGTGTGGATGTATGATGCACCGGGCATGTACGCGCACGAGGGACTGGGCGCGTATGCTCAAGGAGGTTTCTGCTGAACCAGGGGTGGGCAAATTTGGTCCTCAAGGGCCACCAAGAGATCAGGTTTTCAGGATATCACTGCTTCAGCACAGATGGTGCAGTCTGACAGCTGCAAGCGGGGATATCTTGAAAACCTGACCTGTTGGTACACCTTGAGGACAGGAGTTGCCCACCCCTGCGGTAAACAATAAGACAGTAACCGGTGCACGCAGTGCTTTGCAGGGTATAACAAAAAGGTGACCGTGACGTTGAGCCGCCTCAAGGTTTTAACGATTCATTCACATATATAGCTCTGTCGTACTAATGCTTAACTCCATCACTGCTGAACTGAAGGGGACAATCATACAGCAGGGACATTAACTGCAGCCCACTGCAATGAAAGGGTTAAAAAGATATGAGGGTGTCCGCAACTACGCTGTATTAGCTGCATACATTAGAAATTAACTTCTTTTTTTTTTAGGCAAGAAATAACAGCTGCATTAAAATAGAAATGCACAAACGTGCTCAGTATCCCTTTAACTCCAAGCAATGTGCTTGCAGTAAATCATCTACATTCTACAATATGAGCAACTGTTTAAATGTAAGGATTTCAACAAGGGTGCACACTACAGGCAGGACAATATGAAAATGAATCTTCTTTACCACAAGACAAAGCGCTGTTTCCTTTACACAAAGGCTTGTTCATGGAAAAAGTTATGCTAACTATGAGCAGAAAATACAGTGAGCGGGCTTAACTAGAATACTGGTGAGTGAAGTGGGAGGGCAGGTTTTTCTGCCCACGTTGCCTTCCTAAAGTTCAGGTCCGATGATGATAGGTGGAGAGAAGTAAAGCTCTCCATACTGGTGACCTTTCTTTAAGCAGCTATTCACATCCTTAATTTGTAACCAACACTGAATGTACAGTAACTACACAATCCCAAAGATCTAGGGAAGAAAACCAAACAAGCATTAGTGTAAGGCCCCGCTCCCTCAGTCAGCGCGCCCGCACTGCAGACAGGCGGGGTGCTGACAGACACAGACCGCGATATGCGGTCTGTAGGGAGCGGGAGCCGGGCCTGGAGTGGGAGGGTGTGGTTTAAGCGGAGGGACCCGCTACCCCCCCCCCCCTCGGGCTCGGGAGACGCTGTGGGCTTACACGCTGACACTCATGCACACACACACACAGGCAGGCACTCACGCACTCAGGCACACACATACAGTACACAAACACAGATAGGCACTCAGACACACACACAGACAGGCACTCAGACACACACATACACACACAAAGACAGGCACTCAGACGTCACAGCGTGTAGTGAGCTGTGCAGCCAGGGGGGGCCGGCTCGGGAGGATTCCCCTGCTGGTGGGGAACGCTCGTGTGGCCGCCCGCGCCGCCGGGTGCAGCGGGTCCCAGCCCTTAGCCGTCAGTCATTCTAGCTACTGATCTCCATTACCAGCCCTGAGTGCCCTCAAAGTTCCCCCAGAACTCTACAGAGGAACAAACACTGGGCACACGTAGCCCTCTGTTTGATAATCCAAACACAGGCAAAGGGTCCTGCAATGTGTTGGGGAAGTGAAATCAACATGGCAGGCGTAACAAGACCTTTGTGGTGTGGCTACTTTACGTTACATATTTTCTAAGGCGGTGCACAGCCATACTCGGTATCATTACACTGGGATGAAGTTTTGCTTTCAGACTTTTCTGCAGCAGTTTAGATGCACGTATATCTTTGTATGTATGTCTTTATTTATATAGCGCCATTAATGTACATAGCGCTGCAAAGCAGTAATACACGTGACAATCATATAAATAACACAAATAACACATAATGGGAAGAAGTGCTTTCAGACATAAAAGTGACATTTAGGTAAAGGAGTCCCTGCCCTGAAGAGCTTACAATCTAATTGGTAAGTAGGAGGAACGAACAGAGGTAGTAGGAGGGCGTTCTGGTAAATGCATATGCAAGGGGGCAAGATTTATGTATGAGGTGTCTAGAATCAGCCATGGATGTTTGTACAGCTTCCGTTATGATCCATCCCAAACTTCTACAGCAGAAGCTGTTGTCACAGTTGACTACATAAAGATGATCTTTACAATGTCTTTGTAAAAAGCTCCTTAAATTGTCTTGTACAGACCAGTCTTTTTTTGGAAGTTCTAATCCGCTTTGTGTGATCAAATACAAGAAGAAACACATGCACTGCGAAGAGAAAGTAGCAATTAAACCAAAAACTGTTTAAGAACAAAAGGCATTATCACAGGAGGAAGTGCTTAGGGGGGCCTAATTTGCCAAGATATACTCAGTGTCACTATACAGTGTCTTGATTCAACATTGACAGAAGTCGAAGTATAACATGAACCATGTCTTTATAGCTCCTCTAATAACTGTTTTCACAATGTACCCCATCCCAACCCCGTCACAGTATAAATATTTGGCGTTTGATGTTCCAATACATTTTGTGTAGCCATGAGATCGGACATTGCTTGTACATTTTTAAGACTTAATCTGCAATTCATCCAAAAATGACATTTGTAAGTATCTAGCACTTTTAGAAATCTTGCGGTATGTGCTTAATACAAAGAGACATTTTTCATAATAAAGTTGAATTCTTTTGTCAGATTACACCTGAAAGGGAGAAATCAGACCTTTTCCTGCAAAAACATTGTGACAGATTAATTTAGATTTTTGCGTAGTCCGCCATAAAAGTTTAAAGGGCCACGGATACTGGAAATGAGGTCAGCCAAGAAGAGCCCAGTAATACCACTTTGCCGCTACCTAGCACCTATACTACAGTGCAGCGAACGTTATGAAAGACGTAGCAGAACAATACATTAAAATAATGCCCCAAAAGATGAGAAACAGGCATTACGTACCAGTTCCTTAGCTTCCTCGAGTTGCTTCTCCACATTTAAAACCATCTGCTTCTTCTCATCTAAACATAAGCAAGGTGATTGTTAACAAGCAGATGCTTTAGGTGTTAAAGCGTGCAGTGTTCGGAGCATGTCAGCAAGGTACTGCAGCCTGCAGGGTTATTATGTCCCCATAGTGCAGTTTTTCAGCTCATGCTTTTTTTTGACCTTTACAACCCACAATTAGTCTCGCAAATGCAACTTTCTTATTTTTATTTACAAACTAAACTTCCAACAGTGTAAATCTTATCTGCAGAGAGCCGAGCAGCCCAAAGGATGGCTACTGAGGCCCTCCCATCACTCCTGCCCGAGAATCCCCAGGAAGTTTGTCACTTTCTATCCCTTTGCCTTCCTGTTTTTCCATGAGAGTGGAACAATGGTTATTAACCTCTGATGTGCCATGTATGGCGCTCTATGTATTTACTTCTATAAGACCAGTCATGGAAAAAAAAAAAGAAATAAAAGTTAAGGAACAAATAAACCATTTAGCTATTTGGGATAAAACCGCTTTCAGATGTAGCCTTCTCTAATAATTATCCTTACAAACGGCGCACTTGAAAAGAAAGTGTTAGGCACGGATTTGAGAAACTTGTGTATTTCATTCTAACGCTCTGTGTTGGCTTTATCTGTTTCCTAACTCTTTCTATTCTTACATCTTTCTATCTGGGGATCCTCATTCTTTTGGCCTCAACCACCCTATTCCTGATTGTATTCTCCATTTTCTTTGTGGAAAATGATAGACACATACACCTCTTTCCTCAGAGAATTTCTTTAAACATTTAACTTCCCTTTAAAAAAAAAAAATGATCCACCATACCCCTGCTCCCCTCTCCCCCACCCTCCATACCCCGGCTACCCTCTTCCCCTTCTCCATACCCCTGCTCCCCTCTCCCTCCATACCCCGGCTACCTTCTCCATATCCCTGCTTCCCTCTCCCCCTCTCAATACCCAGGTTACCCTCTCCCCCTTCTCCATACCCCTACTATTCTCTCCCCCCTCTCCACACCCCTGCTCCCTCCCACCATACCCCTACTCCCCTCTCCCCCCTACTTAATACCCCTCCTACCCCCTCCTTCCTCCATACCCGTGCTCCCCTCCTCTATACCCCTGCTCCCCTCTAACCCTCCCTCAATACCCCTGCTCCCCCCTCCACACCCCTGATCCCCTCACCCCCCCTCTATAACCCTGCTCCCTTCTCTATACCCGTTCCCTTCTCCCCCCCTCCATACCCCCGCTCTCCTCTCCCCCGTCCATACCCCTGGTCCCCTCTCCCCCCTCCATACCCCTGCTCCCCTCTCCCCCCCCTCCATAGCCCCGCTGTCCTCTCCCCTCCATAGCACCGCTCCCCCCTCCGTAGCCCCTCTCCCCCCCTCCGTAGCCCCACTCCCCTCTCCCATACCACTGCGCCCCTCTCCTCCATCCATACCCCTGATCCCCTCTTCCCCCCTCCATACCCCTGCTCCCCTCTCCCCCCTCCATACCCCTGCTCCCCTCCATAGCCCTGCTGCCCTCTCCCCCTCCCTCCATAGCCCTGCACCCCTCTCCCCCTCCCCAGCCCTGCACCCCTCTCCCCCTCCCCTCCATAGCCCTGCTCCCCTCTCCCCCTCCCCTCCATAGCCCTGCTCCCCTCTCCCCCTCCGCTCCATAGCCCTGCTCCCCTCTCCCCCTCCCCTCCATAGCCCTGCTCCCCTCTCCCCCTCCCCTCCATAGCCCTGCTCCCCTCTCCCCCTCCCCTCCATAGCCCTGCTCCCCTCTATCCACCTCCCCTCCATAGCCCTGCTCCCCTCTCCCCCTCCCCTCCATAGCCCTGCTCCCCTCTCCCCCTCCCCTCCATAGGCCTGCTCCCCTCTCCCCCTCCACAGCCCTGCTCCCCTCTCCCCCTCCCCACTCCCCCTCCCCAGCCCTGCTCCCCTCTCCCCCTCCCCTCCATAGCCCTGCTCCTCTCCCCCTCCCCTCCATAGCCCTGCTCCCCTCTCCCCCTCCATAGCCCTGCTCCCCTCTCCCCCTCCATAGCCCTGCTCCCCTCTCCCCCTCCATAGCCCTGCTCCCCTCTCCCCCCTCTCTTCTCCCCCTCTCCTCTCCCCCTCTCCCTCCCCTCTCCCCCTCCCCCTCTCCTCTCCCCCTCCCCTCCATAGGCCTGCTCCCCTCTCCCCCTCCACAGCCCTGCTCCCCTCTCCCCCTCCACAGCCCTGCTCCCCTCTCCCCCTCCCCAGCCCTGCTCCCCTCTCCCCCTCCCCAGCCCTGCTCCCCTCTCCCCCTCCCCAGCCCTGCTCCCCTCTCCCCCTCCCCTCCATAGCCCTGCTCCCCTCTCCCCCTCCCCTCCATAGCCCTGCTCCCCTTTCCCCCTCCATAGCCCTGCTCCCCTCTCCCCCTCCCCTCCATAGCCCTGCTCCCCTCTCCCCCTCCATAGCCCTGCTCCCCTCTCCCCCTCCATAGCCCTGCTCCCCTCTCCCCCTCCATAGCCCTGCTCCCATCTCCCCCTCCCCTCCATAGCCCTGCTCCCATCTCCCCCTCCCCTCCATAGCCCTGCTCCCATCTTCCCCCCCTCCTCCATAGCCCTGCTCCCATCTTCCCCCCCTCCATAGCCCTGCTCCCATCTTTCCCCCCCTCTCCACGCCCCTGCTCCCCTCTCCACACCCCTGCTCCATCCCCAAGCTCCCCTCTAACCCCCCTCTATACCCCTGCTCCCCCCTACCCTCCTCCATACCCCTGCTCCCCTCCATACCTCTTCCCCCCTCCATACCCATGCTCCCCTTTCCCCCTCCATAGCCCTACTCCCCTCTCCACACCCCTGCTCAAACCCACCTCCATACCCCAGCTCCCATCTAACCCCCCTCTATACCCCTGCTCCCCCTACCCTCCTCCATACCCCTGCTCCCCTCTCCCCCTCCATACCCCTGCTCCCCCTACCCTCCTCCATACCCCTGCTCCCCTCTCCATACCCCTGCTCCATCCCACCTCCATACCCCAGCTCCCATCTATCCCCCCCTCTATACCCCTGCTCCCCCTACCTTCCTCCATACCCCTGCTCCCATCTAACCCCCTCTATACCCCTGCTCCCCCTATCCTCCTCCATACCCCTGCTCCCATCTAACCCCCCCTCTATACCCCTGCTCCCCCTATCCTCCTCCATACCCCTGCTCCCCCTACCCTCCTCCATACCCCTGCTCCCCCTACCCTCCTCCATACCCCTGCTCCCCCTACCCTCCTCCCCCCTGTACCCCTGCTCCCCTTTGTACCCCTGCTCCCCTCCCCCTCCCCTCCATACCCTGCTCCCCTCTCCCCCTCCATACCCCTGCTCCCCCTACCCTCCCCCATACCCCTGCTCCCCCTACCCTCCTCCATTCCCCTGCTCCCCCTACCCTCCTCCATTCCCCTGCTCCCCCTACCCTCCTCCATACCCCTGCTCCCCCTACCCTCCTCATACACCTACTCCTCTCTCCCCCCTCTATACCCTTGCTCCCCTCTCTCCCCCTCCATACCCCTGCTCCCCCCCAATACCCCTGCTCCCCCCTCCATATCCCTACTCCCCCCTCCATATCCCTGCTCCTCTCTCCCCCCCTCCATATCCCTGCTCCTCTCTCCCCCCCCCCCTCCATACCCCTGCTCCTCTCTTCCCCCCCTCCATACCCTAGCTCCAATCCTCCATACCCCTGCTCCCGTCTCCTCCCCCTCCATACCCCTGCTCCATTCTCTCCCCCCATACCCCTGCTCTCCCCCCATACCCCTGCTCTCCCCCCATACCCCTGCGCCCCTCCGGTTCCTTCTTGCGCTTCCTTACCTGCCAACAGCTTTGGGACCCTCCCTATCTTCCCCGTGATCTCCGCTGTCAGCACCGCATAGTCCTGCTCGTAGCCTTCGAATTCGGAAGACATGTTCCCTGATCTCACCGAGAACCCGCAGCTAGGAAGCAGGGACAGTGACAGCCGGAACTCTCCTTACAACAACTTCCGGCGGTCCGGTTGTCACTACGCTCCCCCCGCGCCCTTAGCAACCACTGGTCTCACTGCATAGCAACCAGCAGCTTCCCATCTCCTGGACCAGACAGGCAGTCCTGCCATCATGTCACTGACACATCTTGTCATGTTACCAGCTGGCAGCAGTGACCACACTGACCCCCTCCCCATGAGGGACAATAATTCACTGATATGATGTATCATTTTATTTAACCCTACCCCAAAAATTAATGTATTCAAACCAGTGCAAGTCAATGTATGTATGTGTATCATTTTATTTATATAGCGCCAACAATGTATGCAACGCTGTACAACATTACTATAGAAGGTAAATAAAATACAAACAATGAGCATAGGTGCAACAGGAAAATGTCAACAGAAGTCAAAAGGGAGACCCTGCCCTGAAGAGTTTACGATCTAAGTGTGATGTTGGGAGTCTTTCAGATGCCATAGGAGTAAAAGTGCATTATTAGAAGTGCAATCAGTCCAGGTCAATGAGACAATACTTACCTATCAAAGAGAGCACTGATTCTGTTGACATCTGTGGAGCAAATAATACATAGGGTTCTGCGTGAAATGATGACATTTTAATGGAGAAGAGACGAATTTTATCACCTGAAGGAGCTAAAATGTCTCTTCTGGTGCCTGAAGGTATTTTATGGCAGAGAACCACTTAGCAAATATGGGCTCATATGTGTGTCCAGAAACATCTGCTGCTTGCACAAAAACCTGTTCTGCCTTGTCCCCAAGCACAAAGCCCCGTCCTGTTAAAGGGACAGTCCCATGTAGAATGCAAGAAAAATGTTGTAAACAGCTTACATGGTTACAAATACAGATTGGTAACCATGTATTTGTCATCATGCCCTGGACATACGTGAAAATGAGAGCTAACTCTCAATGTATTACTTCATGGTAAAACATTTGATAAATAAATAAATAGTGGAATGGACTTAATTTGGAAGACCTAATCCCACCCAAAGAAAAACATGAATGTATGTCCTTTTTGCATAACAATGAATTCTATTTTGTTTTAGGTCCATTTAATTCTAATGTGATTTGCTAATTATTGTTATTCCCCAATAACTTCTTTAAATTACTTTTGCCGTCACCATTAGAAAGATAAGGGGAATGTCTAGAGCCACAATCTGCCTCTATAAGCAAGTTATGGAGAAAAGAAATGAAAGAATGTAAAAAGACTTCAACACATGTAACTACTATGTAGAAATTAAAAGTTCTCCCAAGATTACAACATAATTTGAAACGATAGATGTCTGTGCTAAGGGTTCATTTCAGTCCAAGGAGGCCCTGTCTCTTTAAGGGACACTGGATAACTTTGTGGCATCTCTTGGGGGCGGGGTGAAGAAGGAAGCAGCTCGTGTTCCTGGAGGAACTCATTTAGCTGTGGCACTATTCGGAAGTCTTGATCACTCTTTCTGAATGAGTCGGCCGGAGGCTTCTGGGGAAGTAGGACGGAGGTGACAGGTGTGTGATACTGACGTATGTACAGAGGTGACAGGTGTGTGACACTGACGTATGTACAGAGGTGACAGGTATGGGACACTGACGTATGTACAGAGGTGAGAGGTATGGGACACTGACGTATGTACAGAGGTGACAGTTATGGAACACTGACATATGTACAGAGGTGACAGGTATGGGACACTGACGTATGTATGTTTGTGACTGATGTATGTACAGTGGTGACAGGTATGTGACTCTTATGTAGGTGACCCTGATGTATGTTCAGTGGTGACAGGTATGTGACCCTGATGTATGTACAGTGGTGACAGGTATGTGACCCTGATGTATGTGACCCTGATGTATGTACAGTGGTGACTGGTATGTGACCCTGACGTATGTGACCCTGACGTATGTACAATGGTGACAGGTATGTGACCCTGACGTATGTACAGTGGTGACAGGTGTGTGACCCTGACGTATGTACAGTGGTGACAGGTGTGTGACCCTGACGTATGTACAGTGGTGACAGACGTGTGATCCTGACGTATGTACAGTGGTGACAGGCGTGTGACCCTGACGTATGTACAGTGGTGACAGGCGTGTGACACTGACGTATGTACAGCGATGTGACAGGTATGGACCCTGAAGTATGTACATTGGTGACAGGCGTGTGACCCTGACGTATGTACATTGGTGACAGGCGTGTGACCTTGACGTATGTACATTGGTGACAAGTATCTGACCCCGATGTGTGTGATCCTGATCTATGTAAAGAGGTGACAGGTGTGTGACCCGGATGTATGTATATCTTTATTTATATAGCACCGACGGTGTACTTAGCGCTTCACAAAGACAATACAGTACAGGGAATTATAATAATACAGTGAGTGCAGCAAAGTCAGACAATAGGAAAGGAAATCCCTGCCCTGGAGAGCTTATAATCTAAGTGGTATATTGGGAGACTCGCAGAGACAGCAGGTGAGGGAATAAGTGCTGTAGATGGCAGTGCTTGGCCACAATGGTTGGTGGGAGCGAATGTGGGTGTGTGACAGAAGCCATGAGTGCAGTCTATTGGGATGTTTCTTTTGTGATGTGCGTTTTAAGGTTGGTCGGTATTAAATTAGATGGATTAATACCATTAGCCGTGAAAGAGGTCAGGTGTGGTCAGGAAAGAGAGCAGGTGTGTATATAGCTGGGTCTAGGATTAGTAGAGATATCCCCTGTAGCGAGGAGGAGAGAGAGGAGGTGAATAGAGGATTTGTGGGGTATTTTTTTATTGAGGGGTGTAGATGTTGTTGGGAAAGAGGTATGTAAATAGTGGTGTAGTGTATGGCCACATGCAAAGGTGTAGGGGAGGAGAGATGCACAAATGTGGCTAAGAGGGAAGTGGGGAGGTTGGAGAGAATAGAAAAGTTTACAAAGAAGTGAGGAAATAGCAAACAGGAAAAGCAATAGGGAGGGCATAATGGGATGAGGAGAGAGTTCTTGGTATTGGTGGATAAGAAGAGTAGGAGTTGAAAGAAAATGTGTATAAATCCAGGCCCAGGAGGGCAGTGTAGTACTAAAGATAAAGCAACCGCTTAGAAACTTAGTCTATAGATGTGTACAAATTGTCAGAGCATTTACAAAGTCAAGTTCTCACATTTGCAGGGTTGTTGAAGTGCAGAGTCCAGTTCTTATTGTAGTATTCACCTCCAATATTAACTTCATCTGGGACATTTCATGTGTCGTATGTGACACTTCATATGTAGAGAGGTGACAGTTGTGTGATCCTGACATATGTAGAGAGGTGAAGCAAAAAAGAGTAGCACTCCAAAATAGTGGTCAAGTGGTGAGCCTTCATTCAAGGTGACCTTGAGAAAGGTCCACTATGCTGGACCTAAACGTTTGCTAATAAATTGCATACTGCTTCACTATAAATAATCCTTTGGTGTGCTACTGCTCTTTACCTATAGTATGTATAGATGTGACAGCTATTTCGTGCTGCTGTATCTGTATGGAAGAGTAGACATAGGTTTTTCTGTGGCAGGAAGTGACAGGTACAGTATGTGTCCTTGATGTACTGTTTGTTTGAGAAGGTGACTTACTTCTGTTGTCACTGTATTAGATTGTAAACAAAGACACCTACTATACCTTATCTAGCATGTTTGGATCACATACCGCTTTCCTGACATTATATCCTTGTATTTACAGTTTGTATGCTTTTTGATGTTGCGAGGAGATAAGCTCTTGATAGCTATTTAGAAAAGCTATAGAACCTTAGCTGAAACTCCAAAAACAAACATTGAAATTATAAAGAAGCTGACGTGTAGCAGCATTTTCCAGCTCAAGCCTGACATGAACCCAAGCTGATAACTAAGGTCCATGTTGTGAGTGGGGCACCCCTAGGCTTTCATCTGTTGAGGAAACACTTTAATAGTATTAAAAAAAAAAAAAAAAAAAAAAAAAAATAGGACAGCGAAAGAAGGGTTGAGATCCAGTGTTCTCTTCCTAATCTTGGTCAGGCCTCTTTCCATCTGTCTTGGGCCTGGTACCAAGTTCAATAAGTCCTGTTGGAAATGAAGATTTGTCTCAGAATTTGATATCTTTTTATGGACCAACAAGATCATTCTACATAGATGTTATAACGTCTGTAGAGCCTGCAAATGATCTATGAAGATCAATCAGTCCATTTAAAAGGTGTCACAACTTGTGATCAATGTAGTTCTTTAGATACTCCAATCATTTCCAGCTTTCAGGAGTAGGGATTCTCTGTATATAGCATTGTACATTAAGTAACAATTCCTCCAATGTCAGCACTTCATAAAAACGCTATTGTAATTTTTTTAAATTATACGATCTAGGGATCCCTCCCACATTAAGCAATAGCTGCACTTATAACACGCAGCATACACTGGCAGTCCTTTACAATTATAAAGTTGTGTGTTGGCAATGAGGGGGTTAGCTTGGCGTCAAGGATTTCTTCCTAATTACATGCCTTGTTTGGGTGGAACAATCCTACTAGTAAGATTGTTGCCTGTAAATTATAATTTTGTGTCCAAGAAAGAATCTGATGCTGCTTGTGCTAATGTGATAGGATTAGTTAACACCTTCACTATCTTACAGTTACATTAAGTAAAATCAGGACGCGATCTAGTAACAAACAGTTAATGTATCAACTTCCATTAACAGTGTTACCTCTCCTTCATATTGAGCAGGGGCTTAGTGCTGTTATACATTCACAATTTGTGATCTGAACATATTCAATATTTTCCATTTAATCCATTGTAATATTTTGATCACAGTAGGCCATCTGATCTAAGAACTATTCTTAAAAAAAATTATATATATATATATATATATATATATATATATATATAAACCCGTAGCACAATTAATCCCTTTCAGTCTAATTTTACAGTACAGGGACATGTACAAGGTCACTTGACAAGACATGGCCTCCCACTTTAGATCCCAACCTTTCATCATTCCATTGTTCTTCATAAAACAAATGATTGTTAACCTGCTTAGTGCTAGAGGTAAATGCCATCTGTCCCTGACC
This sequence comes from Ascaphus truei, assembly GCF_040206685.1. Classification (NCBI taxonomy): domain Eukaryota; kingdom Metazoa; phylum Chordata; class Amphibia; order Anura; family Ascaphidae; genus Ascaphus; species Ascaphus truei. The sequence continues at coordinate 49,494,940 of NC_134490.1, read as the reverse complement.
ACTCTGGCACTGAAGAGGTTAATCTACATGTTTACCGAAATTAAAGGCTGTGTTCACATTTTCCTCCTGCAGGTTAAGACAGGACAGAAGCTTACCATCCTGATTATGAAGGACTTCTAGGCAAACACACCGCTGAAACATTTATTATGTGATGTGCGAGGAATCGCTATATCTGAAAATATGGGAACCAGAGCAAAACCAAGTGATTAAAGCGAACGGCAAGTTAGAACCCCCTGAATAAGGATCTCAAACTCCGCCAGGATGGGTGTCCTGGATTCTCTCATCACTTTCGATATCCTTCTTCGAGAATTAAGGAGACTTTGTCACTGGGGCCCTATTATAGCGCTCGGTGTTATAATAATATGCTCCATCGTGGCCGTGTTGGACTCGATCCTCTGGTACTGGCCCCTGGACACACCAGGCGGAAGTTTGAATTTCCTCACGCTGATCAACTGGACTGTTATGATTCTTTACAACTACTTCAATGCAATGTTCATTGGGCCCGGACTTGTTCCAGTGGGATGGAAACCGGTAAGAAAGCGCAGCAAATCTGGATTAGGGATCTATTAACCCCTTAGCTGTCCGGTGGTCCATGCACAGCCCCTGTGACAGAGAATTGGGTTAAAGGTGCCATCACATCCGGCATTATTTTGTAAGGGGAGAGAGGGGGAAGAACTACGATAAGGAATTGTTGTGTGTGTCTCTCACCCAAATTTTGTAATCCCAGAGTTGTGGGTAATTTGATTGTTAAAGCAGCAATCCCCCCCAGATGCCTGTATGAGTTTAATTTATAATCTTAGTATTTTGCTCCCTGAACTGGTCCTTCTCTAAAAAAAAAAAAAATGATGTTGTAATCCTGCTTTTCTTCATCTTGTGACGTTACCAAGGTGATCTTTGGATGGCTCTGGGGAGAGTTCCATTTTTACTTCCGGAGAACGTTAACATTTCACATATCACCTAAACAGAGAATCAGATTTAAAAAATAAAAACATAAGTGGAAAATGATCGCTTAACCCTTTGGGTGCCCCAGGAAGTAGCCATTCGGGGGTCTGGCTCTCCATGGACTGCAGTGTGCTAGTTTTCTAGGGGAAGGCTAAATCACAGGGAAATGGAAGAGAAGACCTCCGACATTTCCACTTTCAGTGACACGTGACTCCGAGGAGGGGTTACGTGATCACGATTTGCCAGAGGTGCCGTGGCACTCGGGTGCCACGGCTGCCCTTCCGGCAGCCACAGGGTTAACGTAAAGAAGTAAACATGGTGAACGCTGGCTGCTACTTTGACACAAGGTTGTCTAATTCAGTGTCCTGGATCAGACAACCATTGCCTGCGCTTGTCACGTGACGGAGAGCCATAACGTCTGAGATTGTGAGGCTCGGTGCAACGTTCTCTTGGCAATGGGTTTATCCCAAAACGTGGCCACTTTCTCACCACATGCCGACCGCACTGCATATTTTTTATATTTGTTGTAATATATTTTGTTTATATAAAAAGTTAATTTGTTATTTTGAATTATTTCTGCAATATAAGCTTTGTGTGCAAAGTATGTTACTCCCTGTTCTGCGCTTGAGTGTTGCTCTTAGCCAGGGCTGCTGGGGCGTATTCTTAAGGGGATACTGGCACCTACCTGCACTTTGTTGTTGCCTATTTGAACATTTGGGGTGCGCTGCTGTTATTACTGTATTTTTACACCTCGGTACAAAGAACATAATGACAAAAAGTAGGGAGTATAGGCAGTATTCCAACGAATGGAAGTAGGGAAAATGAGAAAAAGGTGCACAGGAATAATGGAGTGGGGGGGGGGGGGGTTGGAAAAAAGAGTATAAGACAACAGTGGGCAAAAGGAATGTGATGGGACAAGGGGGGGGCAACGTTTCAGGGCAAATTGCCCCTTCAGGCCCGTTCCCACAGACCCAAAGGGCCTGTGGTCCTCCCCTTTAGTAGATAGAGGTTGAGACATGCACTCAGTCACAATGGTAATAGAGGTGGGGTACTTAGCTGCCGGTGCGCTGGCCCTGGGGAGCTCCTGAATCCCAATATGATACAGTACAATGAAGAAACAGGCATACGGAATTAATCATGAGGAGGTTTAATATGCCATAAAGACCAACGTTTCGGCAGTCTAATAGAGGTGTGGCTGTAGTTTCCCAAGGCAGCTCTATGCTGTACTACCAGGGATACAGACAAAGACGTCTGACGTCACCACAGAGCGCCACGCGGGCGCACTGACATCATCACGTGGGCGTCAGCGTCGTGGCTATGCAACTGAACAGAGAGGGGTGAGTATTAGGGGGGTAGTATATATTTAGTCTTTGGTAGCCTTCACCTTGAGAAAGGCAGTATTAGACTGCCGAAATGTTGGTCTTTATGGCATGTTAAACCTCCATGATTAAGACCGTGTGCCTGTTTCTTCATTGTACAATAGTCCTTCCCTTTAGTCCCACCAAATACTCCTACCTCTGTTGGGATAAAACTGGGTGTACGAAGGTAACTGTACTGAGGACTTGAATATATAAATTAATGAATCTGCACTGACTTACACAGAATTGCACAGGCACCTAAACACACTAACTAACCAGTAAGCATCAGAAGTACAGTATTACTTATGAACAAACATGAAAACCCAGATAAACCTCAATATAAGGTGCAATTAACTCTGAGCACCCCAGGCTGGCATGACATTGTAGTCAAAGCAAAGATTATTAGCAAGATAAGTTTATCTGAATTCAGCAACGAGACCCCAGTGTCGGGGACAGTCAAAGTCATTAGAGACATGTATTAAGCAAGTTCCACGTAAATGTGTATGAAGTGGCTACAATACGTGTCCCTGGGTTTCTGGGTCCGTGCTGATTGTCTGTCTCAGGAACCTAATTATGTTGTCAACTTTATTTCTTCTTCCTTCCCTGCTTCTGATACACAAGTACAAGCGAATAAATCTAGCACTTGCCTTGTAAAGGGGTTGGATACCTTGTATTGTTTTTTTTAAAAATGGGAAATGCATCTTCTAGTTTCTAAACCTAGAACTCTGCTTTAGTACTGAATAAGAGGATAGGAACTGGCTTTGTAACACATTAATGTTTAAGCTACAGATGATTATGTCTTTTAACTAAATGCGTTGTTTGATCCTTAAGCACCAAAAGGTTTAATCCATATTTTATACCTATATTGAGAAAAGCCTTTAGTCCAGAGATGGGCAACTCCAGTCCTCAATGGCCACCAACAGGTCAGGTTTTTAGGATATCCCTGTTTCAGCACAGATGGCTCAATCAGTTGCTCAGTCTTTGACTGCACCACCTGTGCTGAAGCAGGGATATCCTGAAAACCTGACCTGTTGGTGGCCCTTGAGGACTGGAGTTGCTCACGTCTAATCTAAAGTGTTCCTTGCTCATTGAGGGGCAACCTCAATCATTCTCATCTATAATGACTCTGTTCACCTCAACTCGTTCCTGCTCTTTGAAAAATATACATGAAATTATAGTGCACAAAATAATACGCGTGCACTATAATTTCATCTATGAAGAACGCTAATGTTGGTTTCGCAACCTCCAGGAAATATACACTTCTCCAGGACCAAATACTAGAACTTGAAGCTAAATGTAAACCATGTATTTTTGTCCCCTTGAACATTTCCTCTCCTGAGTTTACTCGCATGTATGTTTAGAAGGGTTATTTCACCTCTCCTTTTTGTTTTTGGTTGCCTGGCTGAAGGAAAAATCTCAGGACCGCATGTTTCTACAGTACTGCAAAGTATGCCAGGCGTACAAAGCGCCGCGCTCTCACCACTGCCGCAAATGCAACAGGTATGGATGCATTTTGCTCCCTGAAAGCTCTTTCTAGGTGGATGTTTTTATTTGGGGAAAGTTAGTTTTGTGGCAGAATGTTGCTTATTGGTTGATGATTGGTTGATTGGTTGCTTATTGGTTGTAAACAAATCCTGTCCTGTTTCTGTACTAGATGTGTGATGAAGATGGACCATCACTGCCCCTGGATCAATAACTGTTGTGGGCACCAGAATCATGCATCGTTTACCCTGTTCTTGCTTCTGGCTCCTCTTGGTTGCATCCACGCTGCCTACATCTTCATCATGACTATGTACACGCAGCTCTATAACAAAGTAAGAATGTAGCACAATTCTTTAGTTTGTTTCATATACTATTATTATTTGTAAAAAGCTTCTCCTTCTACAGATGATGGATTTTTGTTTTTTTTGAACGATAACCATTATTCTATGCCAGGACAACCATGTCAGGTTGCAAAACATGTGAAGTGATAAAAGGGAAGTGGTGCGGACTGTAGATTCTTATTCTAAGCTTGTCTGTAGAAGCGCCTGGGGTAATACAGGAAACGCTAATCATGCCAACACAAATCTTATTTTTCCTTTCAAACTCTGTATATGGTTGGAACCACACATACATTAGTGTGGATAAAAAGTGATAAACTCTCCACTGTACAGTATACAGAAAGTAAAAATATCACTTGTGAGCACATTCATGTCTCAGACAGGTTTGCAATTCTTTAACCCAGGCTGTGCTGAAAAGCTGTGTAATGCAGCAGGCATAAGCTTATAGGGGTCCATGTTAAAATGGATTTGAAGCAAAAGCGGACACGCTGTACTCATTTGCATGTCATTTCCCAGAATCCCTGGCTGCAGTGAAAGCCTTGTATGCTAAGAGAAAATGGGGAAAGGCAGGGTTGCAGACCCGTCTGAGACATTTAAATGTGCCCCCAAGTGTTATTTTTATGTGGTTGGAGAAACTGGAAAAGGCTTGGGGACCCAGTTTGAATCGTGCTGGTGAAATCTGTGTTTCTATCTGTACAAAGAAGTAACCTAAAGTCGTACAAACCGTCAGCAGCCAGAAGAGGGCATAGTTACAGGAAGTTCCTTCTTTATTTTGGGCCCCCCAGAAATGCAAATATACAACATTTTTGCTTTAGTGCGTTGGTGGCATTTCTATTATTTACTAATATAATGAATAAATGCAAAAAGAGAGACATTAAAATGGAGAACACATCAGAATGATGGTATAGGACGAAATCTGAAAATAATGTTTAACAATTTTCGGAATTAGATATTTTTTTTATTATTGTTTAGCGTTTGTTTTGTTTTTGTCCTTAAGGTTTCGTTTGGGTGGAGTTCTGTAAAGATTGACATGAGTATGTCCAGGCGAGACCCTGCTCCTATCATTCCCTTTGGCATTTCTGCGTTTGCTGCGTCCCTCTTTGCTTTGGGCTTAGCCCTGGGCACCACCATTGCAGTAGGGATGCTGTTTTTCATTCAGGTGCGTAGGAAAGTTTATGAATATATGTGGAAGGCTATGACCTCTCTCTGCTCTGCCGGGGGTTAGGGAATAGTCATTAGCCACTTAATTTATGGTCCAAGTGTCCATGAATATGGTTCAATGCTAAAAGGGATCAGTCCAGAGACATCATTATTCTGGTATTTGCTGCATGTTAATTTACCACAAACAATTGATTCTCAGTAAATGGAATAACACAATCGCTGCTAGATACAACTTCAACTCAACATGTTGTGAAATCCCCTGGTAGTTGCTATACCTGCGTTTGCAAAAATTGAAGTGAAATAATATTTGTGCAGATATTAAAGATATCTGTTTTTATGCTTTGCTACTTGTATATCATTGCAGATCACATCAATACATGCTCCCAGCAGACGTATACGTGACCGGCTTTCAAACCTTACTAAACATATATTGACTGTGATATAAATGGGCAATGAAAGTGAAGTAGCCGCAGTGAATGTGTTATGGGAGACTGCATTTCCTGCATTTCCTTCTGTATACCTTATAACCAAAGAAATGCACAGAAATCTTATACTATATGTGGTGCTCACTACTTATTAATAAATGTTTGACTTGAGATAGATTAGTAGAAAATAAAACTTGGTCTTTATGGTATCACTTCACTTATTCTCACCTCGTAGGTAACACCCACATCTACTACTATTACAGTACTGTATTTATCGTAGGTTAAGCGAGGTTCCTCTGTCTATACCACCTTCAACACGCCAATTGTAATGTCTTCTGCGTTACCAGACAACCCTGTGTCACTCATTATGACATTGTGCTGCTACTTTTTATCTCCTCCATTCTATTCACTGCCCTGCAAACCCCTTCAACGTGTGAAGATAAAGGTTGCTCTTGGATCTGTTAGAAGTCTGGGAGCCTGCTTTGCCCTTTGCCAATTCATTTTCTGTATCCCACTAAAAAGAGAAGCAGTGGGTGACACAACTGTGACACATTGAATGACTAGTTTATGCTGGAAGGCCAAGGGTGGTCAACTACAGTCCTCAAGAGCTCCCAACAGGTCAGGTTTTCAGGATATCATGCTTCAGCACAGGTGGTGCAGTCTTTGACTGAGCCACCTGTGCTGAAGCAGGGATATCCCGAAAACCTGACCAGTTGGTGGCCTTTGAGGACTGAAGTTGCCCACCCCTGTGCTGGGTTATATGAGGAATGAAGGGCTCCATCTTCATGAAAAAAACAACTATAGTAGCTCATCACAAATTGAAACCAACTGCAATATTGCATGGTTTGTGTGTTTAATAACATATTGTCAATAATGCTAAAATAAATAAAGTGCACGTATACTGTACGGCTCCTGTTGCAGCAAGATGTATAATTTGAGCTGCTTCAAATATTATTTTGTGTTACCTGTGGCTTTCTGTTTATCTTATTAGTTGAACCTGTAATTTTTTTTTCTTCTCAGTTATTTGAATAGCCACTAATACAACAACATCCTGCCCCATTAACACGTTCTTAGTGGCACATTTTTGTAGTTTCACTGGAATACCCAGTGTTATATAAAATGTTTCATTATTTTGTTAAGGCAAAGCTTTGTGTTTTTAAAACCGCTACAACAGTCCTGAACAAAGACCGTGCTGCCGGATATTATTACCCTGAACCCGCGTTCTCGTGTAACTGCTGTGTGAAATGCTCTGAAAATTGATTTAAGGATGTCGTTTTATGGTACACTCTGTTGGCAATTGATGCCTTTATTATAGAGCAATTGATTTCCTTTCCACTAGTTAAATGACATATAAAAGAATGGTTACATGCTGGGAACAGCAAGCACAGGCTGCACAATGAGGCATTTGCACCTGGATGTATTACACATAACTGGGGCCAAGGGACCTGCAGTGTGCATTATATAGGAAAGTGATTGACACCTTGTTATAAGAACATAAATTGCACTGTAAATGGAAATTAAATGATCACGTCTTGCTTCACAATGTGCTCTCATCAAATCTAATAAATCATTTTTTTTTTTTTTTTTTATGCATTAAAGATGAAAGTTATTCTGCGGAATAAAACCTCCATTGAGTCATGGATAGAAGAAAAGGTAGGCCGTGTCTGTTCATGTGTCCCCTTTAATGTTGTAATTCCTTTTATTGAACCTTGCTTGAGCATCTCTGCAGTACATTGTACATTATTCACTAAAGGAAATTTAATCAAATAAAGTCTCCCAGTTGCACGGAGAAAGAAAACGTTGAAAGAATGGATTTTATTTTTTTTACTCAACAGGCTAAAGATAGAATTCAGTATTACCAGACAGGAGAGACCTTTATTTTCCCCTATGACTTGGGCAGTAGATGGAAGAACTTCAAGCAGGTGTTCACCTGGTCTGGTTCCCCTGAGGGGGATGGTATGACATGGCGTCTGAGGGAAGGCTGTCACATCTATACTTTGACAGTAAGAACTTTGTAAATGATGGGGATTATCTAAAGCAGGGATGTAATTATGTAGCACTCCATTAAAAGAGAAAAAAGCCTTAATTTTTCCGTTGATGTCCCCTTTTAGTAAACTTAGTCCTACAGTTTTTTTTTTTTTTTTTTTTTGTATAATGTATCAATTTAGTCCTATATTATTTTACTTTTGGGGGATATTGAAATAGTTTCAGCCTACAATAGTTTTTAGTTGATTTAAAACATAAGTTCTACATATATTTTGGGAGCTTCGATTTGGAGTCCCAGCTCAATGCAGCCTAGTGATGCAAAACAGAACTGCATCGCTTGTGGGTATTTTCTGCCCCTTTTTGCAATCAAATTCTTCAGTACTTGTGCTGCTACGTTCAGGATGACATTCCCACCATCCTAAGAATGTACATAGTTATTGAGTTTTTACACACACTTTCTAACTCCAGCCCCAAAACTCCCAGAAGGCTTCAAAACGTTCTTGTACAGAATGTGTAGGTGTGGTGTACAGGGTATTATTTTTTAACTTATTTTTGTGTGATATTTACATACATTTGAAATACAAATGTCAAATAATGGACCTTTTTTATACCCTCTGTTTTACTTAACAGGTCGAGCAACTGAAGCAGAAGGCAGACAAGCGCGTACGCAGTGTGAGTGCATCCATGTGCTACACAAACGTATAAAGAGCTTCTATAAGTGAACCCCCACTACATTCAAAATCTACTGTGCATCTTCGCAAGCACAGAGGCCAGCTACGCTTTAAACGGCAACATCTTGCTGAAACTGTAACACTCTCCTAACCCTCGCCCAACCTGGAACATGTTTTGTATTTATGAATCACTTAAGTTTGTGTCCCTTGTAGCCGTCCAAATGCATCAGTGTACGTTCAAAATTAACAGCATACAGACATTCGCTTCCAAAACACGTGTGTGTGTGTCAGTCACGCGCACGCGCAGTACTACCAGAGACATTTCTAAACTGAAAACAGACAGGGTAATGATGAAGGGCGCAGGGTTAGGTCTGGTTTCAGGGTCTCCAGATAGCGCGAGACCTATTCCTATTGCCTGACACTTGACAGCGCTGTTAATGTATGTAGTAATGTTTCATTCGAATTCACAAATGCTCTTGGTGCAGTTCCCATGCGTACCCTCTATTTGCGTAATGCTCCGCATTAGACTGGAAGCGGAGAAGGGCAAGGTTGTGAGCTACGAGAGAAGCGCTTTACCTTGCAGAGCTGACGCACACATTTGAATGTTCTAGGTACGGTACCGAGCAGTGGAAGATTACAGCGGTGCTTGCTGCCCTCTAACTAAAGGCGTTCGCACCTTCTTTACAACGCCGTGCACTGAGGAACCCAGGCTGGTGCTGCACAAAGAGGAACTTGTATTGGCTACTAGAGGTTTAAAGTAAGTGGCTGCTCTCTTCCTTTTATGTAGAGGTCTAAGGCAGAGGTGCTTAACTCTAGTCCTCAAGCCCCCGCCCAGACAACAGCTCAGGTTTTCAGGATATCTCAGCTTCAGCACAGCTGAAGCAGGGACTGGTTGAGCCACCTGTGCTGAAGCTGGGATATCCTTAAAACCTGATCTGTTGGGGGGGGGAAGAGGGAGGCTTGAGGATTTGAATTGAGCACCACTGGTCTAAGTTCGTACACTGTATCCACCAAGTTTCTCTTGAGGGTGTGATCATGTAAATGCTAACGTTTCTAAACCAGCATAAAAACTGTTACAAGACCAGGCTTAGTGTCAATTTTAATAATAACTTGGTGTCAGATTGGGGGGAGAGTGTTAATGTAGACACTTCATTTATTTTATGTCTGTCTGTATTAATGCTTAAAGTAGTTGCAGTGTTATATACAGCACTCATCTGTCGAAACCCATATACAAGGGAAGTACTCTTGTAATACGGTACATACAGTATAATCAATAAACAACATAACAAAAACCTCAACATTAGTGGAAGAATACACAGAGAGGTCGCATATAATGTGATTGGTAAACCAAGATCTTAAATTGTTTTTTAATATATACACACACGCACCCTCCCCCGTATTGGTTGGGCCGAATATAGTACGGCCTTGCACATAATACGACCCTATAATATGTGTGTGTGTGTGTGTGTGTGTGCATACATGCATACATACATACAACAATCTCAACCCCCTCATAACACTGTGCTTGGGGTCCAAAGAATCACATCGCACTATAAGTGGATCGCGTTAGAAATAATATACAATTGTATGCATTGTACAATAAAGTATTTGAGATACCAATAATCGTGTTATAAAGTATTCATAAATATGAAAATTGGGAACCACGCTTGCATCGCGTTATAACGGGGTTGAGCTGTGTGTCTATCTATCTCTTTGGCTGCATCACCTGCGCAGAAGCAGGGATATCCAAAAAAGCTGGCCTGTTTGTGGCTTTTGAGGACTGAGTTTGAGACCACGGTTAAAGATGGTTAATCTAAATTATCTTTTTCTTTCCAAATTGTAAGCCTTTTTTTTTTCCAGGCACTGGATGTACGGAGACAAGATTATTGAAAATGGATTACCAGAAGGTGAGAAAAAGCAACAGTATCCTTATTAAGGTGTGGGGTACTGGAAATAAAGACCTCTATGTGGTGTGTTTTGTCAGTAGTTGGTCTAAACAGAGACCAATAAAGAATAGAAGCATTTATTTGGTTTTAGACGATTAATTCCCAAGTTACATTTACAAGATATAGTCATTAGAACTCACAAAGTGCAGTCAAATTAAAACCTTAGCTCCAATAGGATATAGATGTGTAACAAATACAGCCTTTTACCAAAAATGATACATGTATGTACTGCAGCCATGGAGGATCGTAGAAAAACAAGGTCCTTTACATCAATGTAAAACATTTGGAAGAAGATAAAATGTTTTGGGGGGGGGGGGGATGTGGAGGGGGGGAAGTAATCCCGCTAATATTTCTTTCCGTCTCCCAATTTATCATTTTTTCCTGAGCATCTCCATGGCAGTGGGCACCAAAGGGTTAAGTCCCACCTTCTAGCTGAGACTTAACCCATTGGTGTGCACTGGCATGGAATATTACTCTGGAAAATAAAATGACTGTAAGGTTGGGAAACATTATTCTATTTTTTATTTTTAGATGGGTCAAGAATGAGAGGCTGGTTCCCCAGGCGCTGTGTGGTAAAATGTGTCTCTGACACGGGCTCAGACCAGTCGGACGACGAGAAGAAGACCAGATAACCTTTTGTTAAGTCAAGATTTGGTACATTTCCCCATAACCCCTTTTGCAATTAGTTGGAAACTTGTCCAACACTTAAGGGGTTAACCGCACTAGTATCAGTGAATATCAGATCACCGAAATCCATTGATTAGTCTAAGTTAATAGGGTCAATGTACTGTAACCTACCTCGTCTGTGACTATAGGATATCTTTTGATTCCTGGAAGCGAGACCGTATGAATTTAAAGAATATTGTGTCTGAAATATTATAGCATATGCAGCCCTCTTAACTTATAAATCATCATCTAAGTTGGGGAAAAAAATCTGAACATGGAAATCTGATTTTAAATTAATGATGCAAGCTAAGCTCCGTCGTGAATTGTGGTCCTACTAGAACATTATAAAGGCTTAGACAAAAATACACTCGGCACTTGAGTATATTTTTGGCTGCACTTGTCCGTCAGCGTCGCAGGTAGTATTTGCTACTCTAACACGCACGGGTCCTCCTGGAGCCCCCGGTTTGACTTTGGTAACATTTTATGCACTTTTTTTGGACAGGGTGTTTTCAGACGTCCGACCCAATGGGAGAGCTCCATGTACTTTGGTATCTGTTGTGCGCATTGGTGAATAACGCTTTCTGGCCAACAATACTATTTTATCATTTACAAGCTTGCTGTGAAGATAGTTCCGTCTCACACAGTTTGTACACATTCTTGTCTCACTACTCACTTTTTAAAACAGTACCTCCTTCTACACAGCTGGAAATGAACAAACTGCAGCAAAAAGTAATGTGCGACTATGACTATTGACTTCTAACGCTGTCACGCTTCCTTTATTATCAAATTATCTTTTTAAAGCTGCCAACTCCTACAAATGACAACTTTTAACCATTTGCTTGACCAAACACCAAGACATAAACCCCTACTAGCATACATACATACATACATACATACATACATACATACATACATACATACACCAGAGGGTTATTATTATGGTATAGGGGCAATAAAACACTTCTATTTTCGCTTCCTTCCTCTTAAGGTCCTTTTTTTTTTTTTTTTATAAGGGAAGGAATTACAGAAACAACATTTTTGTATTTTTGTCTCTTGAGCATGATGTGATTTCTGTGGTTTTGCACTGTGCAACAGGGAACAAGTTGCAATCTCGACACAACGGTAAAATCAAAAACCATACTCTGGCATCCACATGTCTGCAGAGGGTGGGGTCCGCTTTCAAAATCCTAAATTATGTTTTTTTTAAAGGAAAAGCAAATAATAATCTAAACATAAGATGCTGCTTTAATACCACAACATCGTCAACTTCTCTGGGATTAACAAGTATTTATAAGAAGAACAAAGTGCTACCCAAGTATGCCTTCCGGATACAAAACAATATCTCATCACTATCCCAGCGGTTCCCAACCTTCTTTCCCCATTGTGCACCCCTTGCTATAAAATATTTCGCTAGGTTAATTAGAACGCCTATGCACTAAAGCAAATACTGTAATGTTACCCCTTTAATAATGTGTGACTATTTTTTTTCCGGCCGTTAGTGCTTAATAAGGCCCCAAACTGCCCCTCTGTGTGTGCAGGTAGCATTGGGGCGTATAACTGTCACACCCTGCGGGAGCTTCCAAAGTCATGCACCACAATGCCTTGCCGCTATGGGTGCAAAGTATGGTGGGGAGCAACTTTGGAAGCTCCTGCTGTAATTGGCAGCTGTGCCCCCGCCCACCCCCCACACCCGCTAAGGTACAGTTTGGGACTGTACTAAGTGTGCAGTGCCATCACAAGCTCAGAAACCTCTTATACTGCCTGGGATCCGCCATTACTTTGTTGATTTTAGAGGACCCCTTGGAGACGCCTCACAAACCCCCTGTTGGGAATCACTGAGCTAGACTATCGTATAATTATGTTATCTCTGTTGAACCAGAAATAAATCATGTGATGTATTTTTATTCTATTTCATGCCAAAATCCTTGTAATAAGTCTTGAACTGCTTCAGTGCTGGAGAGGCCAGATATGCATGGCCCCTCGAGCTCTTCTGGAGGAGTTAAACTGCAGAAGTATGTTATTTATCTGCTGTTTTTCTTATTCTGTTCATACAGTGTGTTATTTCTTTCCCTCCTCCAAACTAGAGCAGATTTTTCTATCAAGTTAAAATTTAGCTTGAAATGTGACCTTTTTACAAATGTACACCTTGCCTGTTGGTAATAAAAAGAAGAGAAAAAACAGGTTCCAATTCACTTGTCAATGTTTTAAGCTCTCGCACGGTGGACTAGCCCATTGTAATTGGAAGACTACACAGGGACCCATGTGACTTTATGCAAATTACTTTGGGGCAATTTAGCATACTTTTTGTTTCTGCTTTGCAAAAAGCTGAGAAATGGCAGGTGTCATGTCCAACATCCCCAACTGGAAGCAATAGGGTTCCTTTCCATTGCTGATAATTCATCCATCCCTAAAAGCTTGGTCTATATTTAGATGTTGGGGTGCTTTTGGTTTTTCAAAGATTTTTCCCAAGTGCTTTTTCTTTTGGAATTATAGACCTTTACTGCAAGAGTGATTGCAGTGTATGCTAATGAATCGTTACACGTTTCATCGAATGTGGATAACAATATATTTTTTAATAGCTTCACTTGCTTAGTCCTAATAATCTTCTTTTCATGTAGGGTAGGTTCATTAAAAGCATTGTAAGTCAGTAATTCATCAACTGTTCCTGGCGGACAACCGGTTTCATGAATAGCCAATGCATTTGGACAAAGATGTGATGGTACGTTCTTTGGGTATGAATGGGATATTGGTTAGTTGTCCCAAGATCCTGGTTCAGGGCCCTGAGGAAGGTTTGAGCATCACTGTATCTCATTGTGTAGTCTTGTTTGAGGATCTTGGCTATATTTGCCTAATACATCCTTCCTCTTCCAATGAAACCGAGTAAGGTATTTCATTTTAATGAGAAACTTTAATTGGACAAAAAGTACAAAATGGGGGTCATAGTTTTCTCCACAAAACTCCGTAAATCCACAAACGCTAGGTTAATTAGAACGCCTATGCACTAAAGCAAATACTGTAATGTTACCCCAGTGTTACTCCTCACTATTGTTTCCAGTCGTTAGTGCTAATGATATGCAAAACAGGTATTCACCCTAACATCGGAACAAGAGAGACACAGGCCTATTTTAGTAGTGTCCCAAGCACTTTATCTCCTCAAACCTTCCTCCAATTAATATAAAGAAACACCTGTAATCAAAAAGGAGCACTCCTTAGATACCTGGGAAATATGCTAATGAAATATGCAAAGTATATTTAAATGACTCACCCCCACACCTAAAATATTTCCAGAAGACCTATATTGACAAACCTAAGGCCCCTTGTCATGAAAGAGGTACTCGTGTCAGTCCCAAACGGATCAGAATCCACAACCTCTGCGATTCAGGGCAGCAGATCTAGCATTGAACTATCTCAGATGCTGTTGTATGGTAGTACTGCTCAGATGGTAGTACCACTGTCGCAACATACCCGAGCATTCTACTGCTCACACCTGCAGCTAATCATACTCATTGACACTCCTGGCTTACTTTAAAAGCAGACCACCACCCTCTCTCTCCTATTTCAGTGCCTGGATGGAGCCAACCTTTAGGTAAGACAGGCGCGAGTCATGTTAAGTTATCGCAAGGCCGTGCTAATAACATTTAGCATATAATTAGCTTTGTGGATACCCGTTAAACTCAGGGAAAATAACGTCTGTTACCAATTTAGGTAACATTGCGTTAGTTGCCCTGATTTGACGGAGCTCTGGGGATCTGCTCCTAAGTGCATACTGGTAAATGCAGGATTCTTTGCAGGATGAGATACTTCCTAGTAGTCCAACATAACAAATACAAATAGCTGTACATAAACTTTCAAGGCCTTTCTTTAGTTGTGAGCAACTGCTGAATGCAAACACTTTCTGTATCTGAATTACTAGTACTTCATAATTCATCTTGCAATTCATGGATAACCTCTTCGTTGCTGGAAGATAAATTATTGGCCCTTCCAGCAGACGAAAGGGTTAAACAACTCGTCAGTTTCTCAATGTATTCCTCAGCAAATGTAACTAACTTATTTGACCATTTTTAACTTTGGTTTGTTGCTGCCACGTTGCTGTAAAGACAATCCAGTCAGGAGGCAATGCACTTTACTCATTGAGCTTTGCATACAAGTTGTCAATGTGGCTCTGGAAGTGTTTGGTGACCTCCGCTCTCTTGGCCTTCAGTGTTGGCGTCAGGAAACCATTTTCAACAGTCAGCATTTCCGAGTGAACATGAATATCCTTAACCTGGGAGAACACAGATGGAGACAGGTTAGTGTTTAGCTGCAATTAAAGTTTGGGAACCATAATGGTTGCAGCCGAGAATCTTCCCTACTAATTCCTTATTTTTATATCCACGTGTCCAGATTCATAAATGTCTTCCAGCTAAGATGATATTGAAGTAACCATTTTTTTTTTTTTTTTACTTTCTTTGGAACAGTAGCAAAGAAATCATTTTGCCGTAGCCTTGCAAGGCTGGTACCACAGACTTACTATTGAGCAGCCTAAAACTGCTGCTGTTTACCAGAAGAGCAGGATTGTTGCTTAATGACACTCGGAAGGTAATAAAATTCAGCTACATCTGTGATTTCAGTTGGAAGTCAGAAATGTCAGAAAGCTGCACTGCACTTCCACAGCTGAGGTGTTCAGGAAATCCGTGGATACACGAAAATACTTATCATTTTTTTTTTTTTACTTTTTTAAAACAGTAGCAATACCTTCAAATAAGAAAACACTGTTATAGATCTTTCTATTACTAATTTCTACTTACCTGTTCAAATGAGTTGAGACCAGCTTGCTTTCCCAGCTTAACCATGTCTGCTATAATGGCTTTCTTTACAGCCTAAAAGTACAACACAAAGGTTATCTGAGGCTTGCTAGGATATATTGGAGATCATTTAATCAATTTCCAAAGCAGCTTTCTCTATAGCACACAGATGTTAAAAACAAATTGCTGCTTAGAAGATGCATTACGCCCTTAACCCCTCACTGGCTGTGGGCATATTATTTTATAATGGCGTAAGCTCTAAATGCAGTGACGAGGGTAAACTGCTGCTGCAGTCAGACCGGCAATGCTATCTACACTGTCTCAAACATGAAAATCATCCCCTCTTATTAGAATGATGAGACTGCACTAACTGTATTGAATAATATTGTACTGTTCCCACAAAACATTTCTGGGAAAACCTCCCACCTACTGTAAAATGAGATCATGACAGTCTCTATACAACGCCCCAAACCTGCTTCCTAAGGCCCTTATGGAATTTCATGTACTATTAAGCCACTGGAGTAGATTTTAGTGCCATTAGTTTGTGGCTGCAGCATATTGAAGAGGACGTTCAGGTACTAAAGTAACTTAATATTTACTATAACCAGCCATAGCCTACAAATCAATACCGTCTCAATGAGTACTGAAAGGTTGCACACAATTACACTGTGCAGAGTGTACTTTGGGAAGAATTATGCTTACCGGGTTTTTGCACAGCTCTTCATATGAGCCTTTCTGTCCAAGTTTAGCTGCAAGTTCTGGCAGGACCTCTGGGTCGGGAATCACTACTCCAACAAGACATGACTGGGCAAGATGAAAGCAATTGGAGATCAACACAAAGCATGGCCCAGGTTTTTACAGCGTTTTCCAGGATCATGGAAAGGAGTTTAAAATTGTTAGTTGGAGTCGGGAAAGTTTATACTCCATTTATTTCTCAGCTACAGCTAAGCCTTCTGGTCTTCCTGTTCTGAACTCTTCAATCTTATGGATTCTAATAGTCCTCTTGCACTCCACCTATTTACAAGAGCAGTTTTCACCCCCTCTTCATTATTTAGGGCTAATCTCTCTATATATACACACATCCAACTTTATAGGTCTCACTACTCATGGTAGTGTTATACTGTATAATGTTATTTTTACCTTTGTTTAGTTTATATTTTTACTTTTCATATGTTTATTTTAACCTTGTTTAACTCATTCCAGTATATATTATTGCATTGCATTTACTTTGTATGCTAGTATATTTTATCAGCTAATTGTAATGTTGGTGCCCTGGGTTGCCTAGCAACATTGGGTATTTAAACCCCTGCTGGCGGCCAACCAATTAACCCTGATGAAGTCACGCACGTGATGCAATGTGTAAGGATGTGCACTGACGTCCTGTACTGGCTGACGCGGCAGCGGGGAACACTGAGCGAGGCTGGACTGACTCTAGATTCATATGGTGACATTTTTTTACCCGCTGATCCACTTGAACAGACCCTCTAATTGCATTTGGAACACTCCCATTGGAGGTTCTTACCACGGGGAAAGAGACTATCGGCCTGGAATCCTTTTGCTGACCTGCATCCACTCCGTGAGCTTGGGCGTGTGCTGCAGTAGAGTTTTACACAATGAAATGTGATTTTGAATCCTCCCTTTTGTGAGTGCATATCCATGTGACTTAATTTTATTATATTGTTTTATATGAAGTTATGTTATGGAGCCTGCACTTCGCGCGTGTGTGTGCGCGTGTGTGTGTTTACACCAAGGGTTGCCATGGGGACCAGTTTGGAGAGTGCAGCGGACCACCGGAAGGGACGAAAGACACCGGCGAAAGTCGCGGTCAAGGAAGAGAGGTTGCGCGCTTGTTGCTGGTGTCCCTTCACCATCCGTTCCATCTATGGTGTAAACCTGTATGTTTTTTACATTAAAGTTGCACTTTTAATAAACAAAAGGCTTCAGCTCATCTATATCCGTTTACAAGCTGCAAAAGAAACCTTTACGTGCCTGGGTACAGGCACTTAGAAGTAAGTGCATATGTCACCAGTCTTTGTATACATAGAATTGCAAGAACGTACTTCACTATTTTTTGCTTTTCTCTGCTTCATTTCTTGGAGGTGCGCTGATTCTCCTGAACTGGGAACAGTTATTTTCTTCAAGCAGCACCTTATCACTAGTTTATTTAGTTTAGACACCACAACTTTTTGAGCGCTTCTTTTTTGTGTTGTACCTTCCTTTACTATGACTGTTCTGCGCGGTTATTCCAGTTAACTTTTGTGATCTATATTGACTTGTACCTAACTCCCTCTACCGTGCATCACTCCTTTCCACAGGCACTTCCCTCTGTGTGTGTGTGTGTGTGTGTGTGTGTGTGTGTGTGTGTGTGTGTGTGTGTGTGTGTGTGTGTGTGTGTGTGTGTGTATATATATATATATATATATATATATATATATATATATATATATATATATATATATATAATCGCCCAATCCTAGTGTATTATCAGTGAGATAATTTTAATTGTTTGGACAAAATACAAATTTGCACTGACAAACATCTGTATTTTTAAAGCGTTGTATGAGTGAACTCATGCTCCAACATGCTCTCCTGGACGCTGCTCTGCCGGATCTGACGCGGGGTATAGTTTTGATCATATCATTAGATTGTAAGCTCTTCGAAGCAGGGACTCCTTTTCCTAAATGTTACTTTTATGTTTGAAGCACTTAATCCCATGGTCTGTTATTTGTATTATTGTTATTTATATGATTGTCATGTGTATTACTACTGTGAAGCGCTATGTACATTAATGGCGCTATATAAATAGACATCACTCCTACATGAATATATATTCATACGTTCTATGATAGGATTCAATATGAACATCCTTGTTGCTATTTGACCTAGCACGGTCCGTTCTCTTTTCTATTTGTTATATATATTAAATTGTGCATCCAGAAGAGTTCATATTAAAAATGGATGGTCATTGTCACCCCAAAACTATCATTCATTTGCGTTGATGCTATGAAATCTTCAATATACTGCATAACTTCTTGTCCATTTAATGTAATCTCTATTCATTTCAATGGAGCTCAGAAGATTCACGGACGTAGAGAAGTGGTTTCATACTGTAGCATAATGAAAAGGACCTATCTTGTGTGCACCAGATATTGTGAGGGTTATTTCTTGCGTTGCATCCTCTACATGTTACGTTTTCTGTGCAATGCCCCACAGCTAGATAGGTTGGAAAGACCAAATGTTACCTGATTTATAGAGGTGTTACCTGCAAACTGTCTCCATGAACAAACACTTGGGCCACAGGTGCACACCTGACATACACATTTTCTATCTTCTCAGGAGCAATGTACTCTCCCTGGGCCAACTTAAAAATGTTCTTCTTCCTGTCAATTATTTTCAGAGTCCCATTCTGCAAGAAAACATATCATTTAGGTTCAGAGAGTTTATTCACTTTCTGATTTGTTATTAATAAGCAGCATTCAAACCAGATGATGGCGATTTTATTTGCTACAGTGTAACATATCCTTTAGCAGCCGACAGATTTGCAGTGAAATGCTTTTGTACCCAAAAGGTAGAAAGGACCAAATTGTAGTTTCTTAAATTTTGTTTCGGATATTGCATGAAAATGGACCAAAATTCCCAGTGTGTGTTTGGCTTTTTAGCGAATCCGCTATTTTCCATGAAAGGAAAATACAACCATTTCGCACCCTGCTAATGTAGCTTTAGTGTTTGAATTTCTGAAAAGAAGTCTTTTTTTTTTCTGCCTATTTTCTTCAAAAATCTGGGGTGTGGTGTTTTAAAGATGGCTGCATTTTAGATTTGGTTCCCGCTCTGGTACTATTAGATCATGTAATGGTGTGAGGTATTTGCTTTGGATTTTAAATGATTACAAATCACAGTAGTGGAGTGCATGCGCAGCAGGCAGACCAAATGGGCGAGTGAGTGAGGAGCCCCAGGCTAAGACAGCAGCAAAAATCCACAACACGCATCTTGGACCGGAGCCAACCGCCAACATCAGCTGCAGACCACCCAAGAAGATGAAGCAGCAATCGGAGAAGAAGCAGGCAGTGCTAAAAGCATCTCAAATCTCTCTCAAAAGTACATGGCAACAGAGGACTCCAAGATGGCGGCGACATGAGGTCAGAGGCGGAGGCAGAATTGGAAGCTGAATCTGTTGCTGAAGCAGGAGCTGCAGGAGGAATGGATGACAGTGCCAAACCAACCAACAAAGGTGATCTAGATCATCTATTTAAAAAATGACCACGGAAGTGTCTGAACGAAGACGTGACCTGCATGGTCTGGGCGAAAGAACTGACTGTCTGGAGGGAGTGGCAGACAAACTGATCTCAGCCCAAAATGTCACCGACCATGAACTGATAGCTTTAAAAGCTCAAGTAAATACCTTGACGGAAGCATTGGAAGATTTGGAAAATCGTGCCAGACGGAACAATCTGAGATTAAGGAATATCCCAGAGACTGTGTTGCCAGAGGCGTTAGAAGAATTTGTGACAAGACTTTTTCAGAGCATGCTTCAAGATATTTCAGAAGAGGAATTACTAATGGACAGGTTGCACAGGGCTTTGGGACGGAAACAATCTGCCCCTAACAAGATGAGACGTCTATACTGTGGGCTCATTATTGTACAGTGAAAGAAGCTATCAGGCAAGCCTACAGATCAGGTTAAGGCAAGAGAGAGACTGTAAAACATCAGAATAGAATTCCAGTTTATACACACAGCTTCAAAAATGTCTAGGAAATATGATGCAGTTTTGACATGATAAAATTGGGTACGCTGAATGTTAAAGGGTTAAACAATCCCAGAAAAAGAGAACTAGCTCTGCAGGATTTTAATATGCAAATATTGGATATTGTTTTTGTACAGGAGATTTCAGGAAACCGGATCAGCCCAGATATTTTGACGGAGTCTTCTCTTCGGTGTTCTTCGCATCAGCACACGGGAAGAAAAGAGGAGTGGCCATATAAATGAGATATATTTGACTTCTAGATATTCGGACCTCTACAAAGCTAACTCCCCAAAGTTGATTCTGGCAATTAAGAGAGATCTGGAGGAATGGAATAAATACTGTATTTCGTGGATTGGTAGAAAAGTTTCGGTAAAGATGAATTCCCTATCTAAATTACTTTATCTATTTCATAGCCTTCCTATTATTGTCCCAACCAAAGTTATGAGTGACATGCAAAACAATATGTACACATTTATTTGGGGAGGGGGTGCCAAGAGTAAAAAGAAGTGTAGCACCCTGCTATATCTCTATGGTATATCATGTAAGTCCTGGTAATAGCAGACAGTGTTAGTTAAACTGCTAGCACATGGCTTTGCATGTGAGTCAGTTCCCCTAGTTGTTATATTGTTTTAGTTTTCAGGCACATGCCTGAAAACGGTAGGAGTCACATACCAGGGTGAGGGGGCCTGCCCAGTTACTGGGGCAGAGAAACTAGCCCCTCCCCTGGTATAAAAGGGACATTCCATTCAAATTAGTAGAGAGCTGTCTGACTCCTCCTGAGTCCTGTCTGCCCAGGGGGAAAAGGAATGATACCCCTGGGTGAGGATTTATTCTAAGTCTACTTGTCCAGGGAATGGGAGAGGGTTAATTGCCTCAGGCCTCTAGTTCCTGCTGGGGCCTATCTAACCCAGGTAAGAGTGGGGTGAATTACCTCTAGCCCTTCTCCTTTAAAAGCCTATCCATGCCCAGGGAATGGGAGAGGGTTAATTGCCTCAGGCCTCTAGTTCCTGCTGGGGCCTATCTGACCCAGGTAAGGGTGGGGTGAATTACCTGGATCGGGAGCTGTGAGCGGTGAGAGGAGGAGGTGGGGGTTGCAGAGAGCAGGCAGCAGAGGCTGGGGGTGGAACTGAGGCAGAGAGCTGCAGAGCTCTGACCACCGCTGCTCTCCATGACATCAGAGAGAGGAGTTACCATGTGCTGCTGTGGGAAGGTATGCTGTGTGTGTTTGTGTGTCCATTTGTTGTGTTTGTCTGTCAGTGAGCTTCAGTGTGTCAGTATGCTGAGTGTGTTTGTGTGTAAATTTTCAGTTACAGTTTGATCTGTCAGTGTGCTATTTGTGCATTATTGTCTGTCAGTGTGTGATTGTGTCCCAAAGTGCTGTGTGTACCTCAGTGCAAGCAATTGAGGTAACACGTGATCAACTATTGTTAAAATGCTGTAATAAAAAGATTGTAATTCTTTACACAATTGTCTATAGTTAACTGTATTAAAAGAAGAAGTATACTGTACAGTGTACACCATTGTTTTTCAACCACTTGTGTATGTGGGGAGAGGTTATTGTAGTGTGCGTGTAGGTGGTTATTCTAATTTGTGTATGGGGGGGGGGGTATTGTTGAGGGGGAATTGTATGTGTGTGGCCAGGGGGTGGAGGGGAGGATTGAGGGAGCTGGATTGAGTGTGGGGGGGGGGGGGGGGGAGGGGGTTACTGAGTGATAGCCGAGGGGTGGGGGGGGAAAGAATGTGAGAGGAAAAAGGGGGTAGTGAGGGAGGGAGTGTAAGGCTTCGTTCAGGGTGTCAGCTGCAGGACTCGGAGGGAGGGCGTGAGGGAGGCAGTGCTACAGTTTGCTGAGCGACATGTGTTTATCCCCCAGCAGACTTTTCAGCGTTGGGGAGGGGGTGGGGTTACACACGGCAGGGTAAGTATCCAAGTTGCAGTCATGAAATCATTCTGAAGAATGATTTCATTGGCTGCCTTGGTCCCTGTGACGCTGCTGCAGTTCCAAAAAACGAAATTTTCGTTTATTGAAACTGTAGTCAGCTTCAACTCCTGGCTTCGGAGACAGGGCGGTTGCTACCCTGAAAACCAGTATTCAAATTGAATACTTTGTTTCTCACGGCAGCACGCACGGCAGCACGCCCTCCCTCCGAAGCCAGCACCCTGAACGAGGCCTATGAAGGGAGAGAGAAATACACGTGGAGAGAGTGTGTGAATAGAGCAGAGTGAGGAGGTGTAAAAGCAGGGGGGGGGGGGCTCGCAGGGCTGCCAACATGCTGGAGGGGTGCGATGGAAACTCCTCAATATGTTCACTCATACTGGGGCCCTGAATTTGTTTTTGCCCGGGAGCCCGTGCATGTCTAGCGTCGCCACTGGCACTTATATCCAAAGGAGCAACGGCTCTGTGCTGGAGAAATTGTGAATGTAGAGGTAAATTGTATCATATTTTCTGGACATGTCCAAAGGCTGGTCCCTTCTGGAAGAAAATTGAGAGATCACCAGGGCACTTGGGGTTGATGTGCCACTAGACCCTGGGGTAATGATTTGGGGGGAAACCGGTACCAAATGTATCATATGCCACGAACAAATTAATTGCACATCTTCTAAATGCAGCAAGGTGCTCAATAGCACTTCAATGGAAACAGATATATGTACCGTCCTATCAGATCTTCCAGGAAAAAGTTAGACATGTTCTAGAAATGGGAAAAACTCACAGCCTTTCTGAACAACTTTACAGAGAGATTTGAAACAGTCTGGAGTCCCTGGATAAGGGTCTTTCCAGAGGACATTGCAGAAATACAAGATTGACAAATTTAAACAAATTCAGGAAGAAAAATTGTCAAGATTAGCGATACTATTGTGTCTTGCCATCTCCCCTCCCCCATATTTTGTTTTTACTACTGTTAAATATTATTTTATTAATGTGATTATTTTTGTATTATTGTTGTTTTAATAATGTCGGTTTTATTGTTCCCCTCCCGCCTTGTCCCTTTTTTTTTGTTCTGTAACCCCCCGATTTTGACTGAAAAACAAATAAAAAATGTTTTAAACAAACAAAAAAAAATCACAGTAGCTTCGCAAGAAATAGCAGGTAATACTTTTTCCTGACATTTTTTAGTTATTGTTATTTTCAAGTTATTTTATTAGATTTTTACTTCTCTATAAAGCTGCAGAAATCCCTGCATTTTTTTAAAATTGATTTATAAATATTCCTTCGCAGTACTATACAGGAGGGTGTCTGTATTTTATCTCTAAAATATTAGTCCAAAAGCTTGATTAACATGGCTGCTAAACCTCTCTCACTTCGTGACATTAAGCGACCTCAAATAACCTTATCTGAGAGGATTAAGGTAGGAATTTTTTTCTGGTAGGATTTTTTGTTTGTTCTTGGAAAACAACTCGTGGCTGCCGGGTAGGATCCAGAAAGTTGGGACTTGCCGTGTGTGCGTGCTCCTGCAGGCTTTGGGTCTTTCAAATGAAAATCAAATGAAAAAACAGCTAGGAAAAAATAAATACAAATAAGGTCGGTAAACTGCTTTAAGGAGGCATCACATCGAGCTCCCTTTCACAAGAAGTCATATTGGGTGAAACTACTCCTTTAACAGTTGTTGACAGTTTGCTCCTGATTCCCAGGGTCAATTTATCTAGTCTTGGTTTATCCTTTTCAGAGCCTAAATCTTCGACATTTTCGGTCAAGTGATTGCGTCAGCAGAGATCACACGACTCCCCCCCACCCAGGTTGACAGAAAAAAGTTGAGGGGGGTCCACTTCCATTTAGATCAGGCAGGCCACTCCACTGGAGAAGTTGGCCCGATCGTCCCCTAGAAAACGAGCATTTTTGTCATACCTAGTTAAGCCTCAATAAGGCTTAAAGGCAAGTCCTTCTGAAACAAGTCAATTGTTATTCCTAAAGGAAAAAATTCTCTGGTTTTAGACAGAATAAAGGCAGCAAAACCCAGCCTAGTGTAAATCGGTGCGTGACAAATGTGGGGAACCTATCAGGCAGGGTATAGGTCAATATACATGTCAAGTATAAAGCCTTTTATTTTTTTGTACGTGTCCTGAACCTTCAATTATTCCCTTTAATTAGGTCAGAGAACAGGATAAGACAGAATGAAACAGACTGTCAAGTCACTAAGCCAACACGATTTGGTTCATTTTCTCTGATTGCTAAAACAGAAAAGAGGCGCATGCACAAGAACTCAATTATTTTCCCAGCAGGTGTTATTCCATAATTTACTTACTGCAGCAAATTGGTCTTGGGGGTTTTCTAATCCCTCAGTGATTTCAATATTGGACAGTAGGTGTATTGCTTATTAATTAAAGACCATGTCAGCTATGGGTTTCATTTTATTACCTTTGTGTGTAATTATTCCCCATCAATGTCACCAGCAGTAGTGCTGTAACGTGTGTGTGTGCGCGCGCATGTGTACTCTAGGTAAAAGATTACATTTTCATGACCATCATAATAACCTTTGGTTAATAAAAAAAAATGAAGATGTAATTTTAAGTAAGCGCGCTAAGTTTCACTTGCATGGACGGGAGTCTCATTTGGAAGCAGTCTAACTCATTTTTATTATGAGGGGTTTCAAATGCATCAATAAAGTCTCGCTCAGAATTGTTCCAATAACATGTTTTGTCCAAAACTGCAAATTTCACTCATTTGGGTAATTCAACACAGACGGATATGAATATAGTGATGAGTATATGGGATGAGCTATAGTAAACTAACACACACACACACACACACACACACACACTGGCGTTCTTTTGAACAGAGTTGTTATGTATGCATACACTGCCACATATATATTAACCACATATGTAACATTGTATTAAATGCCTAAATCCCCAGAACAGGGTAGTGAAACGCACACCATGCAGATAATTCAATAGTAGTAACGGGTGCTACCAGCTGTGGATTTGTCCTCTCCACCACCAGTAGCACGATAAGAATACTGTCTGTACGTTCTTCCTACCAACCAATTAGACTGTAAGCTCTTCGGAGCAGGGGCTCCTCTTCCTAAAGGTTACTTTTATGTCTGAAGCACTTCTCCCCTGTGTGTGTTATTTATATTATTTGTTATTTATATGATTGTCACGTGTATTATTGCTGTGAAGCGCTATGTACATTAATGGCGCTATATAAATAAAGACATACATAAAATAAGGTACGCTGGGCGACGTGCTTTTTATTGAAAGATTTATTGAAAACAGTTGAACGTTTTCGTGATCTCACAAAGGTGCGTGAGTGTGGAAATGTTGAACTGTTTTCAACAAATATTTTATTACAAAAGTAGTCGCCCAGCGTACTTTATTCCTTCCAAATATCCTCAGTTCCCAGATTAAACCCCTGTCTCAAAGGTAACAACTTGAAGTGACTAAGCCTTAACTACCTGTATAAAGGTACTTCCAGGTCAGACTCAAGTTCATCTTATTAACCAACATCAACCCTATCCAGGTGGCACTTACTGCCAGCCATTTCCCAATGTCTCCAGTATGAAGCCATCCCTCTGCATCCAGCGCCTCTGCTGTTTTCTCCGGGTCTTTGAGATATCCAATAAACACGTTAGTGCCTTTAATCCACACCTGAGAACAAGAAGACAAAACCATTGATGCTTACACAGTGATTTGTAAGCTCATTTGTTATCACTTCAGTTCTATAAGCATATGTGACATTGAAAAGCAATGTATCTACCCTGGCACTGAAGGGGGCACAGTTCTGGTGGTTATATACAGCCACCTACCTCCCCTTCTCCGTTGGATGAAAAGTAGTTCATATCTGCGACATCTACAAGCTTCACAATATTGCAGGGGAGCGGGGCCCCAACATGACCTGCACAAGAAGAAAAGACATGGAAGAAAGAAGGATATAGATTATTTTATTTATTTGGCACTAAGCAATATGCCAAGGAACATCTGTCAGTCTTCTCCTTCCCATCCCTGCCAACTCCTCTCTGCTCTCTTGGCATACCTCACCCCGACTGCTCTCATTCCCACTAGATGGCTGCGCCATGTGGCATTGTCTCTGACAATAACTATAGTGGTGTAATAACAACCCAGAGTCCCATTCTTGTTAAACATCTCAGTGATTCTCTTGGCCCCCTGTTTGTTATGGTTTTACATTACATATAACAGAAAGCTATATATACCTGCTGTCCAGTCGCCAGGCGTGGAAAACGTACAGCCAGCTCCACATTCCGTTTGACCGTATGCTTCAAATATCTGTTGTGGTTAGAATGGGTTCATTCATTTTTAGCCAACTGTCCTTGAACATTTTGCCCTATACAGGCATACCCCGCATTAACGTACACAATGGGTCCAGAGCATGTATGTAAAGCGAACATGTACAGACGCAGCCACCAGTATTACAACACTTACCTGGGAAATTCTGGGAGATTCTTGGACAGTCTCACAGTAAATGCCTCAACATTTTTGTGAGATTCTTAATAGCCCATCGGATTAACACAGCGGGGGGTCCCTGCAGTCCCATTCAATCTGAATGGGAGTGCAGGGACCCTGCTGTGTTAATCCGATGGGCCATTAAGAATCTCACAGAAATGTTGAGGCAATATTGCAGCATTTACTGTGAGACTGCCCCAGAATTTCCCAGGCAAGAGTTCTAATACTGGTGGCTGCATCTGTACTTAAAGTGAAGCACTCCCTTTTTCCCACTTATCGATGCATGTGCTGTACTGCAATAGTCTTATACGTGCATAACTGATGTAAATAACACATTTGTAACAGGCTCTATAGTCTCCCCACTTGCGCACAGCTTCGGTACAGGTAGGGAGCCGGTATTGCTGTTCAGGACGTGCTGATGCACGTTCAGAACGAGCTGCCGTTTGCCTATTGGGCGATATGTCCTTACTCGCGAGTGTGCTTAAAGTGAGTGTCCTTAAAGCTGGGTATCCCTGTACTTCTGTATACAATTTCTATGTGTTTCTGACTCAAAATGCTGGCATGATAATGTTTGGTGCTTCACTTTCACGAGGGCTACAGTAAATGTTGAGTGCTTTATTTACGGAGACAAATAATTTAATATTCTAAAGTAATAGAATATTGAGGTTGATCCAGGTCACACTTACCTGACATCCTAATGCTGCCCTAAGGAAGGACAGTACATTTGGTGAAATGGGTGCAGCAGCAGTCACCATAACACGTATGCGTCCCCCCATTGTATCCTAGAAGCAGAGTTTAAGCGTGTAAGTAATGTGCATACACTGTATAAAGTATTGGTCATCAGCTATAGGACTCTGATCTGTTATCAAAATCATAAATACTCCCAAGGCAACTTTAACCAATAGGTTTAGTGAGGGAAATTCATTCATCAATGACTAATCTTATTTTGTCATTCTTTAACGCAACGTTTTTGAAATATTTCCATCATATGTCGCTTCATCAAGTTTCCTAGACATTGCATTCATCTGTTTAGATGTGAGTGACCTATGATGTTGGTGATGGATGTGGAATATTAGGCATGTTGTAATATATTAACATATATTACCTTGACATAGCAAAGGTTGCTTATGCCCTTTACTGGATAGTATTTACTTTTAGAAAGCAACAAATCAATGGTATGTTGCTACATCATCAATCAATCTTTCACTGGCTGAACTGCCTGCAGCAAATATTGCCTGAATCTAAATTAACCAACCACATGAAATATAGACATAACTAGCTGTAACATACGCCGATCTAGCGATCCTAAAGGTTATTAATTAAACATTACTCTTTGTTCTTGCTCCTTCCTGTAATGCCTTGCTGTCTCTTGTCCCCTCTTCCCACTTTACTCTCCTCTATCATGCCCTTCTACTCTTTGCACTCTCCCCCACACTCTTTGTACTGCCTGAATTACTGTCTGCTCCTCTCTGCACACTACACTCCCTCCTCTCCTTCTCATCTCTCTGTCTCCTCCCCTTCTTGCTGTCTCTCTCTGTCTCCTCCCCTCCTTGCACTCTCTCTCTATATGTTTCCTCCCCTCTTTTCTCCTCTCCTAGAGGAGGCATTTCAGTTGTTGCAGACATCCCTAGCCTTTTATATATTCTACTATATATTTTAGAGTGAATGAGTACTTCAGTATTAGGTGATACCTTTTTTATTTGGACTAAATTGATATTCTAAGATGAGCTTTCCTCATGTCAGCAATACTGATTTACAGAGATGCCATGAGCTTCACACAGATGTAACAAAAGAAAAACAAGATAGCCACCTAAGGCAGATGATGCAGAGAGGGAATAAACAGACCGGGCAATAAATGGATGAAAGGGACAGTGAGACGCAGGACCATATTTCAGACATATTTCATAATGTTTGTCTGTGTGGTAAGTCAGCCACTGGGTGTTGTACCTGGTAGGCTATATATCTGACATGTGACCTCATACTGGTGACATCATAATGAATTGTAGACTTATGGAAACATACCTAAGCTATATATATATATATATATATATACATGGCTCAACAAATTCACTCGCCCGCATGCCAGGGGCGAGTGCATTTTACCCGCTGGGGAGGTGTTTCTGCGGGGTGCTGCATCGGGGTGCTGCGGTAGCGTGGTTTTGCATCTATCCGCATTTACCTCTTTTAATGCATTCTCCTCTGCATTGAAAATGACCGCGCAGCATCAAATAACGTTGCATTGCCATGCCAACGGCACGCTACGTGACGTTATGACATCACAGAGATGAGGAAACATCCTCGGAGCAGACGTGGCACTGCAGCTGCGGGTGAGCGGGCAGTCTGGGCACACGAGACGCGGGAAGGTCCCGTTCCATCAAAGATGGAACCTGACGCGACTGGAGCCAGGCTTGCCTGACACCGCACATGTGCACTGGCCCCCCCAGCGATGCGCTGCATGTGCAGGGACCCAGAAGTAGGCCACATCAATGACCAGCCGCCTGGACCACACCAAGCTCTCTGCTGAACAGGTGGGCTCCCTCCCTTCTCAGCAGTCACCCACCGACCCAGTCAGTCAGTTACCCACCCAGTCAAAGTCACCCAGTCACCCACCCACCCATTGAGTCAGTCGTCACCCCCCCAGTCAGTCAGGTAAGGGAGGGGAAATCACACCAGGCACAGCATTGCCCGCAGATCCGCTTCTCTCTCTGGATGGAGAGAAATGAGAAGCCGGCAGGAGAAGGGAGGAGCGTGACAGCCAAACCCTGACAGGTGGATATCTTATTTACTATATATATATATATCTTAACTGCCCTATACATACACCAAAATAACCGTATACTGCTTTCTTCCAGTTGACTCTAAAGCTTCACACGGGTGACAGATAGGGAACACCTCCCCTCCAACTTATAACATTGCGGGAATCAGGGTACCTGGACATTGAGGGACTGCGGATCAGGTAAGATCAGAGGTGGGATTGCTGCTTTAGATATTGTGAAGCGGGGGCATCCAGACACTGGTTAAGTGGTTCAGGAAACAAGTCATTCACATCTGGCTTTTTTTTCTAGATTAGTGAGGTCACCCGACATTTACACACACACATACAGACACAAACACGCACACACACACACGTAATTGTAGTAAAGTATAAATGTAATACAATAAATAAACTTATGTCAAAAACGAACGTTGTTATTAGTTATTAGGAATTTATTCATTTTTTTAAAAAGTGGGGGTTGGGGTTATGGGCGGGGCTAGGTGGCGTGTAGCTTTTTTTGCTAATTTGTCAATCCCTGTATATATGTATGTGTATATATATTCATGTAGAGGTATCAGTATATATGTATATGTATATATATAGATATATGTTTAAATGTATCATCTTGCATTGCCATATATTGAGTGGTAAAATCTCACCTGGATTTTCTTAAATATGTACTTGTCCCATATGCTGTCATTTCGGATAATACCCTGCTTGACTTCAGCAAACTTCCTGGCCACAGCAAATTCCAAGAGGTGTTTGTTGAAAGGTGTCTTTGCACCGCTTTGTATCTGAGGTTTAGGATTTCCAATGTGTTACTCTCAACTTTGATCATGCATGCAGTTGTGCTTTTACCCACCCTTCATCCATTTTTGAGTGGCAAGACTTGGACCAATGCGTATCAATCTTTTAAAATGTTTGACATGTTACTTATTATCAG
The DNA here is from genome assembly GCF_040206685.1 of Ascaphus truei. Classification (NCBI taxonomy): domain Eukaryota; kingdom Metazoa; phylum Chordata; class Amphibia; order Anura; family Ascaphidae; genus Ascaphus; species Ascaphus truei. The sequence goes on along the minus strand of NC_134490.1, from coordinate 49,464,344 downwards.
ATAATCTCCTTATAACTCTTCTAATATATTTGTGATAGTTGTATCCTCCCCCAAATATACTAGTAAGAATCATATTTCCATAAAAAAGCTGCATGTTTGGGGTCACTCCAGCTATCATCATGGATGCTTAGTGCAATAAGACACAAGTTGCATATAACATCAAGCCAGATAATAGTTATGCAATCCCTTAGTACCACCTACCCTGATATCAATACTGTAGTAGCAATGTTAGTTGTGTACGTCATTGAATACTACAGTTATGGAAAGACTGTAAGTGAGTACCTTGTCATACATCCTGTTGAGCAGCCTTGGTACAACTGGGAACACTGTTGGTTTCAGGGTTTTCATATCATCTGTCAGAATCCGAATGTCTCCCTGGAAGAAGCCCACCTTTGCCCCAGAGCAGTATATCACAGTCTGGGAATAGAAACAACATCAGTGTAACCTCCTTTATGTGTTTGTGGTGGAGGTTGCAGGTAGATTTTGGAAGGTGAGATTTAAATGGACTTCCTAGTGGGTTCACATGCACCTTGTGTAACTCAAAAATGCCTTTCATGCCACACAATGAAATCCTATTTAGGAGCCGGTCCTCCTAAATTGGAAACTTTACCATACAGGTTCAAGGTCAATTGACGAAGGTCACAGTGTAGATGCAAAAGTCAAACCCATCATCATTTATATGATTGATGGAAGGAGTTGTCCTTCTAAATATTTTTAAAAGTGGGAACAAGATGAGGAAATCCGTCACTTTGCTTAGTGAATTAAACCAGTATAAACACTATATTCACCCGGGAAGAACAACAACAAAAAACAGAAATCTACTTAATGGAACATAATAAAACATATATAAGAATTTATGTGGGAAGAATTTAAAGGGCTGTAAGTTCCTTTTGCTGGCAGAGGAAATTAAACGTTGCAGGCCTCTCTAGCAGCAGCTGGATTCAGAGCTTGCATGTTTATTTTTACATTGAGTAGGGGGTACTTCTGCTTTGAACTATCTGAGCATTACTCAACACTTATTCCCAACAGACAACAAAGTTCTGTAATTACCTGAACAACCCTCTCAAACATGTGAGCCATAGGTAGATAAGAAATTGCAATATCAGAGGTCAATGGAGCAAAGGTACTCTAAGGAAAGAGACAAAGGTTTCCAGTCAAAATACATGGTGCAAAAATATACCGTTAGTAACGCTGCCTTCCATTTCTCTCTCGCGAAACACCTCCGATTGGTGAATACTGTTCCTCTTATACATCCAAATAATAAAAAGTTTGGGGGGGGGGGATATTCTTGTCACAGATATGCATACGAAGGTAAGAAAGGCTTAGAAAAAGTAGTTGTGTTGCATGTGATATTTAAAAAAAATCTGTATGTATTTGTTAATTCAGGAGAAGATGTCTGGTCCATATTTTAGTTGGATTCATATAATATTTTTGCTTATACAGAAAAAGTGAAAGACCATGTGAGTTTCCAATTCTCTATAGATCAGAACAAAATGTAACTCATCAGTAACCAGGATTTTCATAACGGTAAAGTTTTTCTTGAAATTCTAGGTTTAAATTGTTATATTTTTGTTCAAAATGCTATTGATATTGTATGACACAACTGGTTCTTTAGGGACATCATTAAAATGTCATTTTTACTTTTATGGTCCAGCTGTTTTATAATTAGCTGAGTAAAAGTTGCACTGTACTTTCGTGAGCTACAGTAGCTGCTCCTTCATTTGCTGAAATAAGTTGTAGATTAGTAAACTTTTACAAGTTAACAGCTTTCTAATTGGCCAAAGTAAAACTTTACAATTTCCTCTAATGGTAATTTGCCTGGTGTATAAGTATAAGTATAATAATTAACATCACACTGAACATACAAATGTCACCGCCAGCCCCTCCACAGATTTAGTATCATTGTTCATATATAATTATGTGAACTTGTATGGTAATAAAGAATAAACGTTCTTTCTTGCAGCCGCTTTCCAGTTCTTGGATGAGAAATGTTTGGGTGGCGTACTGTACCTCAGTGTTTTTAATAAAGCCTGCAGCGTCTGCAACAACATTGGCATGGGTCAGCATGGCCCCTTTCGGATCACCTAGTGGAAACATTAGATGAAGGGATACGAATGAGTACAACAGGCCATTGAAATGCATAGATGACTTGTCTTATTCCTTCCACCCTGATTTCCTAGTTCAGACCCGCATTGGGCTCAGACATTGTGTCCTCCGATATGAGCAACATAATGATGACCAGAATCCAGCTGCCCCCCAATATTTTTAAATAAGCTATTTGAAGATAACAGGCCATAAAGGCAGCAGTTAAAACCCACTGTGAGGCTCTACAGACTATACAATGATGCACATTATCGTGCACATTGAGGCCAATGAAAGTTTCTGTGCGATAGTGCCCCGATTGGCAGTATCACAGTTTAATGAAAACCCTCAAACTCCTTTGCTGCATTTTATATTAGAACAAAGGGCATCCTAAGTGAGTTCAAGTTCATTTACCTCATACTGTATCGTTACTTGTCATACATTCTACCAACCTATGTGTGATTTATTTGAAAGGGTAATGTTTGAAAAATGTGTGGAAAATAGCATAGAATTACAGTATCAGCCAATTCACATTGCTGGAGATTATAACAGTGATGTGGATATAAAGATGCTTGCCATGCACAGTGTAATACAAAGCCCTTATTAATGCTGCAAATTAAACTCTACCTGTAGTGCCGCTGGTGAAACACACAACGCTCAGATCGTTGGGCTTAGGAGGCTGTTGGAGGAAAGGACAGCGTTTATATGTGCTGACTTCTCTGGGCTCAGCCTTGCAGTTACACATTAGGGAATTTCAAATGTCTCCAAAATTATGCTAAAGCCCGGAACAATATACCAGTCCCCCCCATCCTGTAAGTCTTAGGGTTTCAGGAGCTGCCCATTTCTCATTTTCTTACCACATCCAACCCATCCGTTTATCTGATCCAGTCAAAGTTCAGTGACACATATGACCTCTGCATTTTCTTACTTGAGACTTGTGAAGTGAGATGTTCACACTTGTCACTAATTTCCACAACACTGGGTGATGCCCCAAACTGTTTAAGAAAAATAATATAAAGTATAACAACTTACCACAGGCTTTTTGAAGTTCTCTTTACCCATATACTGTAAGGATTTAAAAGGAATTACAGAAGAAGGTTAGAAAGATACAAATATCAATCAGCTTTTTACAGTCAGTTAGGCCAATATAACAATTGTCATTGTTATTTATTCTGCTTTTGGTTTTACCAACCTACATAGATCTTCATAAATAAAGTGCAGTGCCACAAAGCAACATTTCTGAATTGTTTAATTAAATTGATGCTGTAGTAAGGAAATACATATGTGATCATTCACCATGGAACAAATGCTGCGGGTTCACCAGGAAACATTCCAAGACAGAATTTTTTATTGGTGCTCACAGTTGGAAAATGAAAACATTGTTTTAACCCTAGTGAGGCACTGTAAATATATGTTCGTGTTTTATTCTTGCAGAGTGTGCCTGTTATTGCTATATATGACATTTTGATGCTTTAAAGTGAAATACCTCAACCTCCTCCAGTGTCAGCACCTCGACTCCACACTTTGCTCCCTTAACCTTTAGCTCATCTTCAAACGGCTCCATCAAGATGATGGTTTTCAGCACTGGGGTTTGTCCCTTTTCACAGTTATTAAGCATAATAAGAGCCTTGTCTGGTTTATCACAAATTACAAAGGACAATTCAGCTGAAAAACAGAATAATAAGCGTTCTTACAATGTCTTGTTAACAAGTTGTTTTTAATGGCCAATGTGACATAATAAAGTCCAAGGATTTCTAAACCTGATGCATATTTAAAAGTTTTACCAAAGACAAAAAGGGAGAGTCGTAAAACAAAATCAGATGCCAGGGGCAATAAAAAATGTCAACTTATCAATTTTATGGTGTTTATTACAAATATTTAATCTCCCTCAAGAATAAATAAAAGCATATTTGTTATCATTTTTTAAAAATTACTCTTATCAGATACTTATTATCTTTACCCTTTATCTGCTTCATAAAAGAGATTACCTTAAAATGATAAAAACACTCCAAAACATTTGGTTACCACAGAAGTATTAAAAGTTTACAAAAAGATGTAAGGATTCTGTGGAATAAGCTGCTAGCCGCTATGGCAGGGAAATGGGTTACTCTTCATATCTACGTGGGAGCCAAAAAGACAAACATTGAAGGTCACCACACTCCAACAGGAAATTTTTATCGGAGGGGAGTATACTTACCTCTGTTAATAATAAATACAATTGCTTCCGGTCCCAGAGTGTCATAAAGGGGAACTACAACCATGGAGTATGTAAAACAGGCCAGCTCAGCTATCACCACCTGGAGAAAACATAAAATTACCAGAGCTGTTATCTCTGTTATCACAGACAGGCTGATACTAATCATGACGTTTAGATTATTTTTAGGTTGAAAGAGTTGAAGCCAACCAGCCACAATTGCATTGTTAACAACTTTATCCATGTTAACCGGCCCCTAAACTCACCTCTGGCCGATTCTGGGAAAAGATGCCAATGAATTGCTCTGGCGAGGATTTACATCCTTTGTGCAGAAGTCCAGACCCCAAGAGCTCTGCTCTGTCGGCCACCTGCAAAGAGATCAGCCAGAATAATGCACACCGTTTAGTACAACAACAACAACAACAACAACAACAATATTTAGCAATTAAATGGTTCCTTTAGATTATTTTTTGCCACTTGTTAATTGAAATTGTGGCATCTTGTATGTCTCATGCATGAGACCCCAGAAATGTTGTAAGCAAAATATCTTCTTATCTCATTTGGATTGAATCCCAGAACCTGAAGCAGAGATGGTGACAACCATAAGTTGCTAAGTGCAAATGAGTGATAATTATGCAGAAATGTGGATAGGTTACAGCTTGTGAGGTCCAGTCATGGGATGATAGGCGATACCTGGAAGTCTGTTACTCATAACTCATCCTTACTTCAATATCTAATGGCGTAAAGCAGATGTGGTGTCTATATTTAAAAAGGAGCTAGATCACACCTGGGAAATTACAGACCTGTAAGCCTGACTTCAATAGTGGGGAAGTTACTTGAAGGTTTAATAGAGGATAATATTCAGGAATACCCAATGGAAAACAAAATTATTAATAATAGTCAGCATGGATTTATGAAGGATAGATCATGCAAACTAACCTGATTTGTTTCTTTGAGGAGGTAAGTAGGAATTTAGACCATGGTAATGCAGTTTATGTGGTCTACTAAGATTTTGCAAAGGCTTTTGATACGGTTCCATACAAGAGGTTTGTGTACAAAATAAAGCACCTGAATTGAAAACTGGTTAAAGGACAGACAACAGAGGGTTGTCATAAATGGAACTTTTTCAGGTTGGGCTAAAGTCGTGAGTGGAGTACCTCAGGGATCGGTACTGGGACTCCTGCTTTTTAACTTGTTTATTAATGACCTTGATGTTAGTGTAGAGAACAAGGTCTCCATCTTTGCTGATGATACTAAATTGTGTAAGGTAGTAGAATCAGAGCAGGATATCATTTTTCTCTAGAAGGACTTGGAGAGACTGGAAACTTGGACAGGTAAATGGCAGATGAGGTTTAATACAGATGAATGTAAGGTTATGCATTTGGGAAGCAAGAATAAACAGGTGACTTACAAATTAAATGGGGATAAATTGGGGGAATCCTTGATGGAGAAGGATTTAGGAGTGCTTGTAGACAGAAGGCTTAGCAATAGTGCCCAATGTCATGCAGTAGCTGCAAATGCAAACAAAATCTTATCTTGCATTCAACAGGCAATGGATGGAAGGGAAGTAAACATAATTATGCCCCTTTATAAAGTACTAGTAAGACCACACTTGAATATGGAGTACAATTTTGGGCACCACTCATTAGAAAATACATTATGGAACTAGAGAGAGTGCATTGAAGAGCCACCAAATTAATAAAGGGAATGGATAATCTAATTTATGAGGATATGCTAGCTAAATTAGATTTATTTACATTAGAAAAGAAGCGTCTAAGATGGGATCTGATAACTATATATATAACTTTATTCAGGGACAGTACAAGGAGCTTTCAAAAGAACTAGTCTTCCCAAGGGCAGTACAAAGGACTCGGGCGATCCCTTTAAGTTGGAGGAAAGGAGATTTCACCAGCAACAAAGGAAAGGGTTCTTTACAGTAAAGGTAGTTAAAATGTGGAATACATTACCTATTGAGACTGTGATGGCAGATACAATAGATTTGTTCAAAAAAAGGTTGGACATCTTTTTAGAAAGTAAAGGTATACAGGGATATACCAATAAGTAAATATGGGAAGGATGTTGATCCAGTGATTAATCCAATTGCCAATTCTTGGAGTCAGGAAGGAATTTATTTTTCCCCTTATGAGATATCATTGGATGATATGTCACTGAGGTTTTTTGTTTGCCTTCCTCTAGATCAATAAGTAGGTATAGATATAGGATAAAGTATCTGCTGTCTAAATTTAGCATAGGTTGAACTTGATGGACGTATGTCTTTTTTCAACCTCATCTACTATGTAACTATATGTAACTATCCTATTAGTGGGATCCCAAACAGAAACACTAATCATAACACTTAATTGAGTTTAATTAACAATTATTTGTATTTTGTACATGCATCCGGCCCGTGTACACCTATCCTGCCCGTGTACGCCAATCCTGCGCATGTACACCTATCCTGCGCTTGTACGCCTAATATGCACGTGTACGCCTATCCTGCGTATGTATGCGTATCCTGCCGATGTATGCCTATCCTGCGCGTGTACGCCTATCATGCACGTGTACGCCTATCATGCACGTGTATGCTTATCCTGCACGTTTACTCGAATCCTGAGCCTGTACATGCATCCTGCACCAGTACGTGCATCCTGCGAGTGTACGCGTATGCTGCCCGTGTACACCTATCCTGCGCCTGTACGCATATCCTGTGCCTCTACATGCATCCTGCGCCTTAACGTGCATCCTGCACCTGTACGTGCATCCTGCGCCTGTACGTGCATCCTGCACCTGTACGTGCATCCTGCGCCTGTATATGCATCCTAGATATGTATGCCTACCCTGCCCGTGTTTGCCTATCCTGCTCGTGTACACCTTTCCTGCGCGTGTACGAGTATCCTGTGCATGTACGGGTATCCTGCGAGTTTACATGTATCCTGCGAGTACACGAGTATCCTGTGCATGTACGAGTATCCTGTGCATGTACGTGTATCCTACGCATGTACGTGTATCCTGCGTGTGTACGTGTATCCTGCATGTGTACGTGTATCCTGCGCGTGTACGTGTATCCTGCACGTGTACGTGTATCCTGCGCGTGTACGTGTATCCTGATTAAAGGTGTGCAAACAGGTCGTGTTTTAATTCAAATATTTCTCCTAACTTTGCAGGTTTGGGAATATGTTGTAGAGGGGGCGGGGGGAGGTTATGAAAATGTTGTTGTTAATAAATAATAAATGAATGAATGAACAAAAGTCTGCAAAATGTAAAAATTGCAAACAAAAATGTTTTTTTGCTGTTTTGTTGTTAATTGTATTAGAACAAAATGAGGCCACATGACGCATGTTATCTGCACATCGATCATGTTTCCTTGCCTATCAGGGTCATATGGCTGCAATGTTTTGGGGCCTACATATTTTTGCTATAGTACGACACATTTCGAATCCGGATTAAGCTAAATGTTGGGGTATTAATTCTAATGCAATAGTAGAACAAACCTGTTTGTAAGTCAGCCACTGGTAGGGTTGGTTGGGTTTCCTGAAGCCCAAACAGTTTCCATTTCCTACAAAGGGATTCATGAGAGAGAACACAATAAAACCGTGTAATATTCATAGTTAATTTATTTAGAATTATACAACTATTAGAAATAAAGAATTATACCATAGTATCACCTTTAACTACTAAATAGTTTCAAGTAATTAGGGTCGTTTTTAAGCTCTTTTCTAAATTAATTCTGGGATTTTTCACTTGTTTTTTTTTTCATCTATAGGAAGGATTAAAAGAACCTTTTACCACCTTACACCTTCCCAGGACGGAGGTAAACACAGATTCTAGGAAAGACTCAAGCACTTTAAAACCACCCTGGATCTCTATGCTGGATAAGACCTATCATGTTGCATAGACTGTGCAGACAGATTAAGGTAATACGGCCAATTTGAAGGATTATGCTAAATCCAACCATATCACTTGCTTGATAAAGGGCCATGTACCCGGAAATATCTCTGCTCTGTCTCTGCACTCGTTTTAAGAATAAAACAAGTTTTTTTGCTGCTATTGTGCTGAGTCTGGTATCGTGAGTACCCACTTGGCTGTGCTTTAACTAATTGATGTCTTATAATTTGTAGATCACACATTGCGGAACTAACTGAGTCATTGCCATACTGGGTCCCTTTCTGGGAATGAATTGCATTTCCTAGTGATGCCTCTGGATAAGAATGAAGCTTTATTCACATCATAGATAAGAATTCTTCTCAGAGGAGAGATTTAGTGGCGGCATTTTAAATGCACTGTCCAGGGTGCTACAGAAAAGTATGTGTGTATGGATATACATGTTTAATAATATAGTATCAGCACTGTGTGCAGCACTTTATAGAATTCACAGTACAATCGGAGAGTTATACAATATAATAACTGTATAAGACATAAGAGCCCATAAAAGGGAAATTAATCCCTGAGTATTATACAATAAACAAAGAGCAGGGTTCTGCTTACCTGAAACCCGGAGCCCCCTCATAAAGATCTCGTACAAGGTTTTGGCGTCTCCATAGTAATAAGACATGAGGTTGTCATCCTTTAACAATGCACATCTCCGAGCTCCCCCCTGCATCAAAACCACTACAAGTTGTTATTTTGGAGCACAGAATCCAGTTTTAGTATCTTAGGCTACGCTTACAGTGCCGGCGACGGAGACGCGGCGTCAGGCTACGGTTGCTGGAAAAATCAAATTGAGATGACAGCAACCAAGCCGTCGCGCTGTCGCACCGTCGCGTCACGCTTACTATAAGCACACGGGACAGCGGCAATGCATTTGTTTTGACGTGACGTCGCTGGCACTATAAGTGCAGCCTAAGATGCATACTATGAGATACAGTATAGCGAGCTGTACAACATGAGGTCCCCACGGTGCTTCCTATTTCCCATTGATGGAAATATATTGCCAGCCTTTCTAAAAGTGAGCTTATTTGCTTAATTTAAGGAAATTATCATAGATCACGCTTTTTAATAAGGATTATTATCTAAGACTGTTAGTAGAAATGTGTGAAACTGATTCATTTCACAATCACATATATTTTTTAGGTTTTCCTAAAACTGTGATTTGTGCAAATTATTCACTAAAGCCTTTAAACAAATGTAACAAATAATCCATTAACCTCCACTAGGTTCCCTAATACACAGACAACGACCCTCATTCTGTGACCTGCGATAATATCCGTGTAACTGAGCTTTTCATGCTTTAGTGCAAGATCGGATCTATTGCACTTCATATGTATATATTTTTTTTAAGTTGGTTAACTTCACTTCCAAATTAAATAGTGTGTTTTGTCATTCCATGTGAACCAGAATTAACTTGTGACTCAATACTCTATAATTCAAAATAACAATGGTGAATTGTTTGGGAAATTCAGATAAAAATAACCGAACATGAAATACTAAACATTGTGATTCCCATTAACAAGTAATTACTATATATAATTTACTACAGTATATTTATATAACTTATACTGTAACAACAAGATAAAGAGAGCACACTTTAGCAATCTATTGGCTTATTGTAACATGCTGCATACCGATGATACGATAAAGGTACTCAGCGTTTGGACTGAAACGATGGCACGTGATATGCTACAATGAATCACTAGGCTGCTGAATGCTGGCGCGCCCCTCTGTTTTTCAATTGAGGATAGTAAATGCCTGACCCAGTTCAGGTAGTGAAAATCCATGTTTACTAACATAACTGGACTTCTGTGAGGTGTGCACGACCTATTGGTGCATGGACTATACAGTAGAGGCAACGTTTATTCTAACATTTGCTGTAAACTAGCCGGGTTACATTCTGGGTATGTGCTGGGTATGTGCTGGGTATGTTCTGGGCTAGTTTGAGGCATGTTTAAGGCATTTCTGCATTGACTAACGACCCATAGGATTAACACAGCAGGGATCCCTGGCAGTCCAATTCAGTTTGAATGGGACTGCCAGGGACCCCCGCTGTTAATCTGATAGGCCATTAATCAATGCAGAAATGCTGGGGCTAGTTTAAGGAAAGTTTAAGGCATGTATTCAGAATGTACCTGGGTGTACCTGGGTCTTTTGGGGAATTGCCACTGGTTTTTGTTAGAATAATAGTTGCCTCTACTGTAGAGGTTATAACCCATCATAAAGAGACTTTCACTGGTCCAGCAATGTATTACTTCCTGGTAAAACATTTTATAAATAAATAAAATCTGATTACATGGGGATTACAGGTCTCATGCAGTAGACATCATCATTACCTGAGTTCCAATCGATTGTCTGTTCAGGTCAAGGGGCGGGCGGACAGGCTTAGGTTTGGACAGCAAATAGATGAATGCTGAGATTCCAATGGTGAAGAGGCCAACAAGAGCCGGAACGGAGAGAGGGGAGAACAGGAAGCTCAAGCAGCAGAACATTTCACCAGCATCAAGAGGTCAGATCTACACTAAAGAGACAACCAATAAGTATTTAGTTAGCAACAACAGCTTGTTGGCTCTGAGCCTACATAGCATACACTGCCTTTTTACTCCTGGTTTGTAGAATAAGAGTGACTTTTTATATGAGAGGAAGTAAATTTTAGATAAAGCGCTTTTTTGTATAAAATTTTAGGTAAAGTGCTTTTTTTAATGCTATCAGTTAGTAGTGTTGTTAAGGATTGTCTTGTGGTATAAAGCAGCATATCAGGGCTCTGCAACTAGTTTTACCAAGAGACCAGATCAGAAACCATTTTGAAGTAGTTGGGCCACAAGCTTATTGTAATGTCATTTTAGATGCATTTAAAGACTTCAAAATTATTATATTTCAACATTTTGCATTTATGTGTTACATCTGTACCATAAATATCTATATTACCTTAACTTACAAATGAGCTGTACTGAAATTGGCTGGAGCAGCGAGCCCAAGGGCCACATCACGGCTGTGTGGCCAGCGTGCCTCCATTTCAAGAGCCCTGCAGTACAGGCTGAATTCAAGGGCAATGCAACTACTAATGTTGAGGGCTTATCCCAAAGACAGTCTATATACTGTATGTTTATATCTCTCACAGTGTCCATGTGTTAAAAAATGTGAGGGGCCTATGTATAGTAGAGGAAGTATATCTGTGAAACACTTTAGAATAGAGAAAGAGATATAAATCATATGTGACAGAGAGCTGTTTGGAAGCATAATGGCACAAATTTACAATGCGATGCTACGCCGTGAAGACACCTTCCTATAAGTGAATGGGCGGTATCGTGTCTTCTGACACTGGAATGGTTCCCATGGCAGAGCACTGCCAGGTCAAACTGGCATAGGACGTTTCCAAGTTCCATGCAGTGTCAGTTGTCTTTCTGAGTTTTTCTTAGCTGGATATTGGCATAGAAAGCGGTGAGATACCTTTAGCTGATTAAGTGGGTAATTCTATACATGTCATAGACATTAACAGTAATATTAGGCTGAAAATGGCCCAAACAGCATCTTCTAGGTGTATAGAATTTATTCCTAAATCAGCAACAGTAACCCAGATATCTAACCAAAAAGAGTAACGACATTTATATTTTGCATAGGCTATTACTATTTTGCACTTTCAACAGCATGTGGAAAAAATAATAAAATATGAAATTATTCATATTACTGTAAGTACATTTTAAACCCTTTCAACCGACCACTAGATTCACAATGTATCTGTCATGGAAAAAAAGCAGATGTGCTCTCTATTCCATTTCTATGTCCAACTAAACCTATCTAACTGATTCAGCCCTTCTAGTGATGTTTGTTATTGGCTTTCTTTCAGGAGTCATCTTGTTAGCCCCGTATATAATTACTGAACAAACTATCGCCGCTGATATAAGGGACATATGAAGGGTACATCCAGCCATACTGTATATCAGGCAGCACGGTAAAGTACAGTAGGTAAAAAAAAAACAATTGAAATTTGAGTTAGGGGCTTTTAAATGAAGTGGAAAAACATGATGTGAACATTACATGATGTTGTTTTAATTGTGCTTCTAGATCTTCTTGCATGCATGGGCTCGCTCAGTTGTGAAAACTCAAGGCCAATTAAGATGTGAGATCAGAATGCATGAGGTTTTACAGTGCAATTAATTTAATGAAGAATTTGGAAATGGCTCAGGCTCACCGTTAGAATAGTATCCTGAGTACTTAATACACAAACGCCTCACATTTTCTAAATGTAACTTTAAAGACAGTTCATTATCACATCGTTTTAAGTGTTGTTTTAATACATAAAAGTTTCACAATATATGTTTTTTGGAGGAACTGTTTAATTTTGCTTACGTGTACAATAATATAGTGGGTTATTCCAATGATGGTGGCTGCAAAAGTCAAAAAGAGTGATAAAGGGACCATGCAAAGTAAAGCAACGATAGAATAGCCATGCTTGTGTCTGCATCACTCCCACAGTCCTGCACACCTGCTTCAATTACCCCATTGGTACTGTACAGTATGTGCAAGTCACGACCCACTATCCTTGTCTGCAGCTTAACTAACGTAACAAGAGGGTGTAGTAGGCTGATGGTTCTGATAAATGTAATTGGCAATACAGAAACTTAAACATTTGTCGGTCTGGAAGTATTTTGGTTTACAGCCCTTGTGAAGAAGAAGTACAGAAACGATAGATAAGAACCACAAGAATACGTGTATACGTTGCAGGCTGGTTTTACCATGTTAAAGGTCAAATAAATAGAGTTTGACAAAGATCGTGTTTATGTCATCAGAAAAAAGGGGCAAAGGCTTATATTTTATCAGATAGTCTTACTCTTCAGTGTAAATATAATGGATTTGTGGGCAACCCTAGACACATTTATCTGTCAGTGAACCTTTACCTTTAAACCTCTATGCAATGTAATAAAAGATTGCATAACATGCAAATGTGTATGTAATCAAACCATGCATTTTACTGTCATTTATTACAACATCAAAAAGCCATTAAGGTTCATTTTTAAATTTTCTTGTCAAGAAACAAGTACAAGCGTAATCATAACATCTATAACGTTATAGCACAATAACGACCGTGTCTGCAAATTTCCTATGTACAATGCTGCTTATCGCACACTATATTGTAACTGTGAAGCGCTGAGTCCCATTGAGAGAAAAGCGCTATATGAAATAAAAGTTATTATTATACTACTGACAGATTTTTCAACTAGTTCTAAAATGTATAAAGAGGTCATTATTAGGGACAAGACCTTGTCCCTAATGATTGCGATGTCAGGCCATGTAAGAACTATCTGGTTTATGTATGTATGTATTTATTTGTATAGCGCCATAAAATGTACATAGCGCTTCACAGTAGTAATACATGTCATATAAATAACAAATATAAATAACACATCATGGGAATAAGTGCTTCAGACATACTGTAAAAGTAACATTAAGGAAGGAGTCCCTGCTCCGAGGAGCTTACAATCTAATTGTTGAAGGTTATGGACTAAATATATGCAGCTGATATTGTAGTGCTCCTAAGATAGGGATGTTATAGCAGAAGAATCCCACTGAATTAGTGTGTGAGAAGTTCCACAAACACAAAACTACAGTAAAGTGGGCTTTAGCCAGTCAGGGTCTTAGGCCTTGATTATACTAGCTCCGGCAGGGCACGCGCACTCCCTCGTGACGTTACTAGGGCGATGCGCACACCCAAAACCTGCACTGGAGGCAGGAGGCATGGCGGAGGCGTGGCCATGACCGGTACACCCTTATTGGCTGAACCGCTCATGTTTCGCGGCCGCCGCGCGCCAAATTAAAAACGGAAAATCTCCTTGGGTAAAGCTTGTGCGGTCGCTCTGTAGCGCTCGCACCACGCGCGAACTATGTGCAGCTGCATGGAGAACATTTACACGCCGCCGGTATACTCACGGCTTTACTATGACTATTGGAGCATATGATGAGCACATATATAAAGTGACACACTCACCTGCATATGATGAGCGCACATATAAAGTGACACACTCGCCTGCATATGATGAGCGCACATATAAAGTGACACACTCGCCTGCATATGATGAGCGCACATATAAAGTGACACACTCACCTGCATATGATGAGCGCGTATATAAAGTGACACACTCACCTGCATATGATGAGCGCACATATAAAGTGACACACTCGCCTGCATATGATGAGCGCACATATAAAGTGACACACTCACCTGCATATGATGAGCGCACATATAAAGTGACACACTCGCCTGCATATGATGAGCGCACATATAAAGTGACACACTCACCTGCATATGATGAGCGCACATATAAAGTGACACACTCACCTGCATATGATGAGTGCATATATAAAGTGACACACTCACCTGCATATGATGAGCACATATATAAAGTGACACACTCACCTGCATATGATGAGTGCATATATAAAGTGACACACTCGCCTGCATATGATGAGCGCATATATAAAGTGACACACTCGCCTGCATATGATGAGCGCACATATAAAGTGACACACTCGCCTGCATATGATGAGCGCATATATAAAGTGACACACTCACCTGCATATGATGAGCGCATATATAAAGTGACACACTCGCCTGCATATGATGAGCGCATATATAAAGTGACACACTCGCCTGCATATGATGAGCGCATATATAAAGTGACACACTCACCTGCATATGATGAGTGCATATATAAAGTGACACACTCGCCTGCATATGATGAGCGCATATATAAAGTGACACACTCGCCTGCATATGATGAGCGCATATATAAAGTGACACACTCACCTGCATATGATGAGCGCACATATAAAGTGACACACTCACTGCATATGATGAGCGCACATATAAAGTGACACACTCACCTGCATATGATGAGCGCACATATAAAGTGACACACTCACCTGCATATGATGAGCGCATATATAAAGTGACACACTCACCTGCATATGATGAGCGCGTATATAAAGTGACACACTCGCCTGCATATGATGAGCGCATATATAAAGTGACACACTCACCTGCATATGATGAGCGCACATATAAAGTGACACACTCACTGCATATGATGAGCGCACATATAAAGTGACACACTCACCTGCATATGATGAGCGCACATATAAAGTGACACACTCACCTGCATATGATGAGCGCATATATAAAGTGACACACTCACCTGCATATGATGAGCGCGTATATAAAGTGACACACTCACCTGCATATGATGAGCGCATATATAAAGTGACACACTCACCTGCATATGATGAGCGCGTATATAAAGTGACACACTCACCTGCATATGATGAGCGCACATATAAAGTGACACACTCACCTGCATATGATGAGCGCGTATATAAAGTGACACACTCACCTGCATATGATGAGCGCACATATAAAGTGACACACTCGCCTGCATATGATGAGCGCACATATAAAGTGACACACTCACCTGCATATGATGAGCGCACATATAAAGTGACACACTCGCCTGCATATGATGAGCGCACATATAAAGTGACACACTCACTGCATATGATGAGCGCACATATAAAGTGACACACTCACCTGCATATGATGAGCGCATATATAAAGTGACACACTCACCTGCATATGATGAGCGCACATATAAAGTGACACACTCACCTGCATATGATGAGCGCACATATAAAGTGACACACTCGCCTGCATATGATGAGCGCACATATAAAGTGACACACTCGCCTGCATATGATGAGCGCACATATAAAGTGACACACTCACCTGCATATGATGAGCGCACATATAAAGTGACACTCGCCTGCATATGATGAGCGCACATATAAAGTGACACACTCACCTGCATATGATGAGCGCATATATAAAGTGACACACTCACCTGCATATGATGAGTGCATATATAAAGTGACACACTCGCCTGCATATGATGAGCGCATATATAAAGTGACACACTCGCCTGCATATGATGAGCGCACATATAAAGTGACACACTCGCCTGCATATGATGAGCGCACATATAAAGTGACACACTCACCTGCATATGATGAGCGCATATATAAAGTGACACACTCACCTGCATATGATGAGCACATATATAAAGTGACACACTCACTGCATATGATGAGTGCATATATAAAGTGACACACTCACCTGCATATGATGAGCGCACATATAAAGTGACACACTCGCCTGCATATGATGAGCGCACATATAAAGTGACACACTCGCCTGCATATGATGAGCGCACATATAAAGTGACACACTCGCCTGCATATGATGAGCGCACATATAAAGTGACACACTCACCTGCATATGATGAGCGCACATATAAAGTGACACACTCGCCTGCATATGATGAGCGCACATATAAAGTGACACACTCACCTGCATATGATGAGCGCATATATAAAGTGACACACTCACCTGCATATGATGAGTGCATATATAAAGTGACACACTCGCCTGCATATGATGAGCGCATATATAAAGTGACACACTCGCCTGCATATGATGAGCGCACATATAAAGTGACACACTCGCCTGCATATGATGAGCGCACATATAAAGTGACACACTCACCTGCATATGATGAGCGCACATATAAAGTGACACACTCACCTGCATATGATGAGTGCATATATAAAGTGACACACTCGCCTGCATATGATGAGCGCATATATAAAGTGACACACTCGCCTGCATATGATGAGCGCACATATAAAGTGACACACTCACCTGCATATGATGAGCGCACATATAAAGTGACACACTCACCTGCATATGATGAGCGCATATATAAAGTGACACACTCACCTGCATATGATGAGTGCATATATAAAGTGACACACTCGCCTGCATATGATGAGCGCATATATAAAGTGACACACTCGCCTGCATATGATGAGCGCATATATAAAGTGACACACTCGCCTGCATATGATGAGCGCATATATAAAGTGACACACTCACCTGCATATGATGAGCGCATATATAAAGTGACACACTCGCCTGCATATGATGAGCGCATATATAAAGTGACACACTCGCCTGCATATGATGAGCGCATATATAAAGTGACACACTCACCTGCATATGATGAGTGCATATATAAAGTGACACACTCGCCTGCATATGATGAGCGCATATATAAAGTGACACACTCGCCTGCATATGATGAGCGCATATATAAAGTGACACACTCACCTGCATATGATGAGCGCACATATAAAGTGACACACTCACTGCATATGATGAGCGCACATATAAAGTGACACACTCACCTGCATATGATGAGCGCACATATAAAGTGACACACTCACCTGCATATGATGAGCGCGTATATAAAGTGACACACTCACCTGCATATGATGAGCGCGTATATAAAGTGACACACTCACCTGCATATGATGAGCGCGTATATAAAGTGACACACTCACCTGCATATGATGAGCGCACATATAAAGTGACACACTCACCTGCATATGATGAGCGCATATATAAAGTGACACACTCACCTGCATATGATGAGCGCATATATAAAGTGACACACTCACCTGCATATGATGAGCGCGTATATAAAGTGACACACTCACCTGCATATGATGAGCGCGTATATAAAGTGACACACTCACCTGCATATGATGAGCGCATATATAAAGTGACACACTCACCTGCATATGATGAGTGCATATATAAAGTGACACACTCGCCTGCATATGATGAGCGCACATATAAAGTGACACACTCACTGCATATGATGAGCGCACATATAAAGTGACACACTCACCTGCATATGATGAGCGCATATATAAAGTGACACACTCACCTGCATATGATGAGCGCATATATAAAGTGACACACTCACCTGCATATGATGAGCGCATATGTAAAGTGACACACTCACCTGCATATGATGAGCGCATATATAAAGTGACACACTCACCTGCATATGATGAGCGCGTATATAAAGTGACACACTCACCTGCATATGATGAGCGCACATATAAAGTGCATATTGTTTTCTAATGTTTTTCTACTATATTTTTTACTGCTGCAGAGGGAAGTGCTGCTAAATGTGCCGGCCGATGTAGTATATTATGTGTGTTCGTCTGTACGTGTGTACTGTATGTACTAGTCATGGTTTTAATACATAGGTTATAATAATGTATTTTGGGGGATATCAACATAGGGGTGATTGTATAATAAATACTGTTTTCTATATTTACTTTTTCTAAATACCCTAGAGCGCATATTGAGGTCATATTTACGGTACACGACATGTATTAGACATTGGCCATGTGACCTTGGTATTTTTAGCACAGCTTTCGAAAAAAAATAGATGAAAATTGTAAAATTTCCCAATTTTTGAATGAAATTTGCGAATGTTTTTTGCAAAGAGATAATTTTGCTAAATGACTCATTTTAACAAAATGGGAGCAAAAATGTTTGCGAATCGACAAGGGACTAGTTTGCCGATCTTCAGGCCAAGAGCCAATTGTAATTTTATTAACACATTTAAGAAAATTGAATACCACCCTCAGTTTAATAACATGCAGAATGCGAGCAAGATTGTTGTGGCTTTGTAAGGAAATCAGAAATTTGCCAACGAGCACTGTATATAGATCAGATTTTTATTCTAGTAAAGATATAGACTGCAAAGTGCTTTGCACCATTTGAACTCTATATAAGAAATATCTGGGAAATTGCCATATTTGGCAGCTTTCAACCTGGAACATGTGGGCGGAATGGTATTAAGCGGGCAAACAAGAATTGATCTCTTAATCTAACCGATAAGTTTAACCTTTCATTTACTTCCTATTGGATCAGCACAAAGTAGCATAGGGTGCAGCTTTCACCGTGACAACCCAAAAATCAATGGGGTGCTCTGGAGCAGGGGTGCTTAACTGCAGACCACAAGCCCCCCCTAACAGGTCAGGTTTTCAGGATATCCCTTCTTCAGCACAGGTTGCTCAAACAGTCCCTGCTTCAGCACAGGTGGCCCAATCAGTCCCAGCTTCTGCACAGGCGACACAATCGGTCCCGGCTTCAGCACAGGTAGCTTAATCAGAGGCTCAGTCTTTGATGACTGAGCCTCTGAGCCACCTGTGCTGAAGCAGGGCTATCCTGAAAACCTGACCTGTTGGAGGAGGAGGAGGGGGGGGGGCTTGAGCACTGGAGTTGAGCACCCCTGTTCTAGAGCATAATCAGAAATGGGCAGCTTCTCGTTCCATGAGGTTGGGGGGCTATGGTGGCTGTGAATGACTCAGATAGGAGAAGAGTAACACACAAAAGTAGTTAGAGATGGGCAACAGTCCAAAAATGACTGAGATTCAGAGGAGGAAAAGCAAACAGCAGCTCTGGCAACTGAGCAAAGGTGGCATTTACCGTGCTGACGTTTAAAGAGGTATTCAGTGTGGTATCGAAACTAAAATAAAAGGCAGATTACTGCTGTGCGCAACCAATAACGGTAGAATCCACTTTTTAGTTACATTTGTTTTGTATAATTAGGCAATTCATATTTATGATCAAATATGCTTCGATAATATGCATTTTCATCATTTATAATTGGGCATTTTAAAATTGAAAGAGACCAAAAGTGGTTTCAAAGAAAAGGTCAGAGTATTGTAGTGATGTCAGTGCCTCAGAAGCAGGTTCAAACCCCCAGGTGACCAGGTCAGTGACCTTCGGCCAGAGTCTCCATGTCCCCAAATCTAAGTTTGACTGTCATTTCTGCTGGCCCTTCCTGTGTCTGAAGCATTCTGCGTAGAGTGCTGAATATATTGCTTTTCTATCAATGACAGAATATTTCTACACGGAGCCCATGAGGCCGCTCTAACAATGCCCATGCAAATATGCTGGAAATCTTCGTCCTGCGGTCAACTTTCCTCTTTGTTGTCTTGCTTAACCAGCAACAAGATATATCAGGAGTGAGTACTGTATGGAGCTTGCGGGCATAAAGGGGAAATTATAGGGGCTGACTGCCATATTATGTGGGACCCCGGGGTAATTCAAAATATATACTTTTGTTCTATCTGGAAATAATTTGAAGTGACCAGACAAGTGTTTTATTACAACATGTTTCTGAATGTGACTAAAACATAGAGCACATTATTAACCTTCAGTGCTGAAAGGAAAGGGATCAGAAAACTCTTCATTTCACTACATATATTTTTTGCTGTTAACATTCCCCCCTTGTCAAAAGATATTCTCAAAATCCATGCTTTTTTTTAATCATCACGTGTCTCAGCACAAAGTATACTGTATAACAGGGGTACTCAACTCCAGTCGTCAAGCCCCCCCAATGGTCAGGTTTTCAGGATATCTCTGCTTCAGCACAGGTGGCTCAATCAGTTCCTGCTTCAGCACAGGTGGCTCAATCAGAGTCTCAGTCTTTGACTGAGCCTCTGATTCAGCCAGCTGTGCTGAAGCTGAGATGTCCTGGAAACTTGACCTGTTGGGGGGGCTTGACGACTGGAGTTGAGCCTCCCTGCAGTATAAGAAAGTTATTTATCCCTTTACCAGCAATCGTTAACTACAATGTAAGCAGACACATGCAGCGCCCCCGGGTTTCCCAAAAAGTTCCAGCCAGGAGACTCCTGGTTCTGTCACTTGTCCCGTTTGACCCCTTCACTGCCGTGAGATGTCCAGTTTAGAAATGATGCCACCTATCCTAGCTGTTTAAAAGTGATCCTTACATTTACTTTCTGCTGTAACAATTGATTCAAATCATTGTTTCTCTTGGACTCAGGCTAAATATATATACACAAATATGCAGCAGATATCTGCAGCTTTTTCAAGTCTCGGTTATTTAGGAGGGACATGTTTTTCACATGTAAAGCCAGAGTCTCACTGGGACAAGTTATAACCGGCAACATTAGTTACATTTTCTTAACATGCAGTAAATGATCATTCTTATGCATGATTCTTTAAAGATCTATTCCAACACTCCTTTGCATAAAAGTATATTATCTCTATGTCTATAAATCAGATGTCCCTAAAGCAGGGCTGCTCAACTCCAGTCCCCCCCCCCCCCCAACAGGTCAGGTTTTCAGGATATCCCTGATTCAGCACAGGTGGCTCAATCAGAGGCTCAGTCAAAGTCAGAGACTGAGCCTCTGATTGAGCCACCTGTGGTGAAACAGGGGCTGATTGAGTGACCTGTGCTGAAGAAGGGGCTGATTGAGCCACCTGTGCTGAAGCAGGGACTGATTGAGCCATCTGTGCTGAAGCTGGGATAGCCTGAAAACCTGACCTGTTGATGGGGCTTGAGGACTGGAGTTGAGCACCATTGTCCTAAAGAATCAAGAATGTATGCACTTCATGCATAGTCAGCGGTTAAACTCTGAACGAGAATGAGAACCCTGACACTTGTAATGCAGGACACATATCTGCGTGCTTACCGCTTACCTCTCTGTCCTTGTACAAACTGTCCGCTTGTGACCTATGCTGAGAGCTGCAGGTACTCCCAGGCACTCTGATTTCCACAATAAATCCTGCTCAGGGACTGTACCGAAATCATCGCTGGTGCTGCTCTAATAAAAGGCTCACATTGCACTCACAGCGTAATCTTTGAACCTTCTGGGCAACAGGTTCAAAGGTAGAACTATCTTTGTTTAAACATTGGTGGCAAGCCGTACCTGTGAACGTGTGTCTAACAAAAGGTTAAACACAAGATACTTGCGCAATTTGGCTAAATAAGGAACACGCTACCAGGAACTGCCTATATTTTGGCATTTAACTGCTGCACTCCCACAATACCACACAGCATTGAAGTGAAAGCGGTCAGCCATGTAACACATTCTCTATCATATTTAACAGCTCATTCACAATTTGATATGTAAAATTTAAACTGTAAGACTAAATGTGAAAACCACAATAACACATTTCCCGGACTAAAAGGTTACAATCCGGATGCATCTTTAAGAATCCGATCCGCGGATTGTTTAAAATCCACACACTGATTTAACCGGATAGAGAGAGTGAGAGACATCCCCCTGGTGGATTGATCCGTGTCCTGATTTGTAACAATTCAACCACTGACTTCTCTCTATAACAAAATAAGAATCAGGAACTGGAGATTTGCCTTTTTGAGACTAATCTGCAGAAATCCGCAGTCCAAAGGATACAAACCCACAAAATAATACAGTACGTCCATCTCTAATACTTATCTAGGAATAGAATGCTGCAGCGATTCCAATGCTGTAGTGAATGGAGCTGCATTAAAAAATTTAAATGTAAAAAAAGGGGACAGTGAGGAAGATGGAGTCTTGATTTCTGAGCTCCTCTCCCACCGGCATTAATAAAGCTTATAACAGCAACAGATCCCACGATCTAACTATATAAACCATAAAGAAAAACTTATAAACATCCAAGGATGCCAGCAGGCAGGGTGGCCCGAGCTAAAAGTCAGCCGGTCACTACATATTTTAAAAAGAAAGCAGAGACACCAGCAGAGAAATCAAAGCTTCCCGCTCAGCTTGAAAACATGGACCCTGACAGTGATCCCTCTCAGGAGGATGAAAGGGACGAGGAGATGGTCAGACGAAAGGACTTGAAAGAATTTTGTGCCAAGATGCAAAAAAAATTTAAGACTGAATTATGGGCTCTTAGGAAGGAGGTGGACGCACTTGGGGAGCGAACTGACACCCTGGAGAGAAATGCTGATGAAACTACAGCCACCATTGCACAGACACAGGATCAAGTCTCCACAATGAATGACAGAATTAAATTTCTGGAAGATAAAGTGGAAGATGCTGAGAATAGAGACAGAAGGTGCAATATAAGGCTGAGGGGTATCCCAGAAAGTGTCCTCGACCCTGAGGATTTCACAAATAGCTGGCTGGAACATATTTTCCCTGATAAACCAGAGTCTGAAATCAAACTGGACAGGTGCCATAGAGCTCTCCGTGGCAAACCTCAGAAAGGTGACCCCCCAAGAGACATTGTGGCCCGCTTTCACAATTTTCGCACTAAAGAGGAGGTCTGCAGGCTTGCCAGAGAGGATAACTCCCTAGCCTTTGAAGGAGTTAAAATACAAATATTTCAAGACCTAGCACCGGCCACCTTACTCAAACGAAAAGCCTTAGCACACATCACTAAGGTTCTCAGGGATAACAACGTGAGGTATAGGTGGTTGTTTCCCTGCGCCCTCCTATCCATTAAAAATGGAGTAGCTCATACGCTGCGGAGCCCTGAAGATGGTGAGGGATTCTTAACCAAACTGGGTCTCACCGGAGCTAACCATATTTCACCCCACATCTCTCCGACCCGTTCCAGCATCCCAACACCCACCTGGAGCCGCGCTGGCACCTCGAGCACCAGAAAACCCACCAAAGATGGCGCAACCGGGTCAGCAACAGGACCTGCTAAAGATTAAACAACTATATATGCCATGCAGGATCCCGCACTCACATCCCCCCATCCTGCACTAGAGGAACCGGAGTGCTGCCGGAGTACCAATCTACTGACTTCCCGACTCGCTGATATGGTCCAGCCTTACCTATATATATCCCCTGGATGTAAGACATCGTTTTTGCCTGGAGCCGACATGCACCCAACTTTAGCACGGCAGCCATCTTACCAGGCTCCTTCCTGGTCTTTCGCGGGAAGCAGAGTGTCTTTCGCGCGCTTCAGGAGCTGACGTCATCACCGGGCGCCCTCTTCTCGCGAGATCACGGATGCCACCGGATGACAGAGGCACTGATCTCTCGAGATCCAAGATGGAGGCCGGGGATTGTCCGGGAGGGTCGTGAGGTGGCAGGAGAAGTGATGAAATGGTACCACTCCCCTCCGACCGCCCCAGACAGTTTGAAGTCCGGCCCAAAGTGCCTCACGAGGGTCACTCACACATACAGTTCACCCAATACACCACAGCAAATAAAGAGTCCCCCCTACACACCCCTTTAAATATTGTTATATTGTTATATTGTTATATTCAATATATTCAATAAAATTGTTATATTCAGTAAATTAAGGTTATACCATAAATATAAATATAAGTAGATATGGTTATATTATAGATATAGTTATAGATATGGTTATAATAATATAAGTAATAAAATATATATATATAATGTATATAAATCATCAATTAACATGGTTAACATGGTTAATAATATAAATGATTAGGATATATTTTATATAGTTAATTAATTAATTAATGGTTTATAATATAATATAATTAATTAATTCTGATATATTCTATATGTATATGTTAACATTTATTTCACATAGTTGGTTATATGTATTTTTAGGAATATGGTTATGTGTATATGTATGTATAGGTGTTTATGCACAGATATGTATGTATATGTATGTGTATGTGCGTGTATGTGGACATGTGTGTATATATATATATATATATATATATATATATATATATATATATATATATATATATATATATATATATATATATGTACAAGGAAAAGTTTATTCGGATATGTATATAGATATATAGATATATATATATATGGATGTGTATGTATTTATATATGCACATATAGGTTATATGTCCACAGTAGCGAATACATAGTGTATATAGATAAGCATAGGTATATTTTAGTTATATAGGAACAGTTAGTTCAAATTATATAAATTACATACTATATGACAAAGGACGGCCTAGACAAATCTGAAAGCGGACGATGTAGACAATAAATAAAAATGACAGGTTGGATGAGTGCGGAATTCTGACGGGTTTGACAAAGTTGATTAGTTAGTTTGTTAAGTTAATTATGACAGATACGTTTTATATGTGTTATATATATGTGATACCAGTTTACAAGTTGTACAATATAAATATGATGCCGGGGGAGCTACTCTCCTTCGTGCATGTACCCCTTTTCTCGGTCCTCAGTTTGGAAGGACCGTTACCAAGACCCAGGGTGGTTGATCTCCACTTTAGGAGACTGGCCCATCATGAAATTGGAGCCAGACACCCCACCCTCTGGGCGCAGGAGCTACTCTCGGGGGTTCCCGAGATACGCTCTTGTATCCTGTGTTTTTCTTTATTATTATTATTTATTTTTCTCCCACCTTTTATTTTTCCTCCCCACCCTCTCCTGCCGCAACCCCATCGTTGTTTCCCATGTATTGTATACCTATCCCCACCCTTTCCCTCACCCCTCCCTTCCTAGGATGTATGATATCCAGCCACCACATCAAGCCGACATAGCAGGTATGAATATTACTATAAGAAACCCCAGGAAAAACATCAAGAGTAAGTACAATGCTCACTTTACATATTTTCTCTTACACATGAAAAATGGCGCTTACATGTATTTCACATAATGTAAAGGGCTTTAATAGCCCGATCAAAAGAAAACTGGCTTTCACAGATTATAAGAGAAAAAAGACGGAAGTGTTATTCTTGCAGGAGACGCACTTCAGCAACAATAACTCACCTGGGTTTTTAGACAAAGGCTTCACCCAATTTTACATGGCTTCAGCATCTGTCAAGAAAAGAGGAGTGGCCATTTTATTCCATAATACCATACCCTTTGTACTCCAGACAATTAAGAAAGACGCAGAAGGTCGCTATCTCATTCTCACTGGAACAATCCATGAACAGCCCATCACATTGGCCTCCATATATGCTCCTTGTGTACAAGAGGCATCTTTCTTTGACAGATTCTTTCGCCTGTTGAGTTCAGTAGCTAAAGGATATATCATAATCGGAGGAGATTTCAACATTACGATGCAATCTTCCCTGGACAGGTCAGGAGGAGGCGACTCTGATAATAAAAGAGCTCAAGACACCCTACGCAGCGCATTGAAAGACATCCAATTAGTAGATATATGGAGGGAGTTGCATCCAACATCTAGGGACTACACCTTCTACTCTCATCCACATATCTCGTACAGTAGAATCGATTATCTCTTCGTTTCGTGTCACATGGTTCCGAAGGTCACTAATGCAATGATCCATGATATTTCATGGTCTGACCATGCACCAATCGAGCTTAGGTGCAACAATATTGTGACCAATCGACCAGGCGCAAATTGGAAACTCAACGAATCTATCCTTAAAATACCCGAAATTTGTACTACAATAGCTCAGGAAATAACTCAATTTTTTGAGGTTAACACAGGCTCTGTGGAATCCCATACGGTCTTATGGGAGGCTCATAAAGCAACTTTAAGGGGCATAATAATCAGTATTACCGCCAAAAGAAAACGAGTCAGAGATTCCAAAATTCGGACCCTCCAATCCAAATTACATTCCCTGCTATCAAATCATAAAACCAATTCAGATCCAATTACAGCAAAGGAACTGAAAGACACAAAAATCGAATTAAATATGCTACTGACTTCCCGAGCAGATAACTCCTTATGTTGGTCTAAGAGAAAGTTTTATGAAAAAGCTAACAGGCCGGATATGATGCTAGCTCGAGCACTAAAAGATAGACAATCTAAGTTTAACATCCAAGCTATACGCTTAAAATCAGGTATTCCCACGGCCAACCCTAAAAAAATAGTAGAAGAATTTGGTTCATTCTATGGTTCCCTATACGACGGAAAGAAATTGGCACACAATAAAACCACGAGCAGTGCACTGAGAGATTTCTTGGCCAGCTCATAACTGGAGAGATTGACAGAGCGTGACAGAGAAGCTATGGGCGCTGACTTCACATTGGAAGAAGTGTCGCAAGCCATCAAGGAACTGAAACCATCAAAAGCACCAGGTCCTGATGGCTTTTCGGGGCTGTATTACAAGAAGTTCTCTGAATCACTCGCCCCACAGTTGCTCCATGTGTTTAACGCTATTTTAGCAGGAGCCCCTATTCCCGAGGATATGCTACGGGCGTCTATATCACTAATACATAAACCTGGCAAGGATCGACTCAATTGTAAAAGCTATAGACCAATTTCTCTAATCAATACCGATATAAAAATATATGCCAAACTTCTGGCCAATAGATTGAGTCTAATCCTACCCAGATTAATACATCCAGATCAAGTTGGGTTTGTTAAGGGGAGGCAGGCAGCGGATAACACCCGACGATTCATTGATCTGTTAGAATTGGCAAACAAAAATAACACAAAAAGCATGTTATTAAGTCTGGATGCAGAAAAAGCTTTTGATAGGATAGACTGGCCATATCTACGAGAGACGCTCACAGCATTTGGCTTCGGAAATAGGGTGAGTGGAGCGATTATGTCGCTGTACTCAGGCCCATCTGCCAGAGTCATACATCAGGGCTTCCCCTCAGACCCTTTCCCTATCCAAAGTGGCACGAGACAGGGGTGCCCATTATCTCCCCTCCTGTTTGCCCTATGTATTGAGCCCCTGGCGGCACGTATTCAAGAAAATCCGGATATCTCAGGGTTAAACGCATACTCCCAATCACACAAAGCGGTCCTGTATGCAGATGATATCCTATTAATCATCTCAAAACCCCTCACATCATTACTGTACCTAATCTATTTGACCTTTTAGATAAATTCTCTAAGGTCTCTGGGTTTAAGATAAACCAATCCAAGTCTGAGGCTCTGAATATCAATCTCCCCAGACATATAGAGAAACTACTGAAATTGAATTTGAATTTTAACTGGCAAAAGAATTCACTCAAATATTTGGGGATCCATATCACCAAAGATGCAAAAAACATCTATAAGGCAAATTATCCCAAACTAATTCGGACTCTAAAACAAGACCTAATCAGATGGTCCTCCAAGAAGATTTCTTGGATAGGAAGGATACACAGCGTGAAGATGAATTTACTTCCCCGTATCCTATACCTCTTCCAGACATTGCCTGTGCCACTCAAACTGAAGGATATACTCTCACTTCAGTCTGAAATATCCAACTTTATCTGGGGAGGTAAAAAACCGAGAGTAAATAAATTAAACATGAAGAGACCTACTTTAGCAGGGGGCTATGCCTGTTGTCATATTTTAAAGCAGCTCAATTAAGCCAGATCATTCAATGGCATTCCGACCCTAAATTAAAAAGATGGGTAGAGCTAGAAACTGCTGCTTGCTCCCCATTAGATCTTAATAATCTGATTTGGCTACCTAAATCGTCAAGAAAAAACACTTTGTTCCCACTCACCTCAACGACTAACTCTTTATCTGTCTGGGAAGTATCAAAACTGAAAAACTCACTCACATCAGCAAACTCGCTGATGTCACCTATTTGGAACAATCCTAATTTTGCGCCGGGTGTTATTGGTCATAATCACTCAATCTGGAGACACAAAGGATATGATAGACTCAAAGATCTGGATGGCTTCGATCTAAAAATTAAATCATTTGACCAACTCAGATCAGAAAATAATATTCCCCATGCTGAATTCTACAAATTCCTTCAGATCAGAGCATTTTATAATAAATTCGCCCCATACCCCCCATTGATGAATTTCGAAAAGCTCTGTCGGGCAGAAACCGACACAAAGGGACTCATATCTACAATGTACGGAGAAGTAGTCGAGACTGCAACTTCAAAACAACAAATGCCCTCATTTCGTACCCAATGGGAGAGAGACCTTGGGGAGACCCTAGAGGACAATGAATGGAATACTATATTTTTAGGAGCCGCAAAAAGCTCGATGTGCACCACACTGAAGGAGAATGCATATAAAGTCCTCATGAGATGGTACCTCACCCCACTCAAATTATCTAAGTTCATACCAGGGTCCTCTCCATTGTGCCCTAAACAATGTGGAGGAACAGCTGACCTGTTACATATGCTGTGGTCCTGCCCGCGGATATCCCCGATATGGGAAAAGATCAGAAATTGGATCCAGAGAATATTTGATCTCACAATCCCCACGGACCCGTGGTTGTTTCTCCTAAACAGACCTCTAAAGGGTCTATCAAAATCCAACAACAAACTAATTGCACACTTTGCAATCGCCACGCGGTGCGAGATCGCAGCATTATGGAAACGCCCCGAAATTCCAATTATCCCAAAGATTCGGAACCATATTTGGTATATCTGCCAGATGGAAAAGCTAACAAGCCTAGTTAATGATACTGGTGACAACTACTTAAAAGTTTGGGCCCCATGGCTAGCTCAGACAGACATCTCAGGGGTAGAGCGTGACACAATTTGGCTATAATAGTAATAGATGCTTTCTCCTTGGGTGGAGTGGAAACTAAGTTTACAGCTGGATCACCATTCCCACTCATTATTAACTACTTATACTGCCACACGATCTTCTACGAGGTTCCATAGTTCATAAGCCGTCTTGGTAGACTCCTGAAACCACTACATCCTCACCCTATACGTTCCCTTTCCTCCTTCCACCCCCCTCTAACCTACCTCCTCCTGTTTTTTTTTATTTTTTATTATTTATTATTATTTATTTATTTTCCCTTGTTTGTAACAAATATTATTTTACCATGGATACACATCACCTAAAATAAGATCTTTACCTACGCGGCGGAGTAGGGCTCGAAAAACCGCGTGGGCCCATTAAATATGTTATATCTACATCATTATGTAATATATGCTACCCTGTTCACCATGTATTGGATATGTTTTTCATGTATATCATGTATTTACACACCAATAAAATACAAGTTATAAAAAAAAAAAAAAAAAATTTAAATGATATCTTCAGGGAATTGGCAATATTTCTCCAAATCAGGAAACATTCTGGAATTGCTGAAGGATTTTCATAGATGACTTTAAAGTTCTAGCTGAGGTTTTAAACTGCTCAGTGCTAGAGAATCCTCAGTAATACATTTCAGGCTCGTACAGCTGAGCTCAACAGATCACATCCCTGCTGGAAAACCCCAAATACACAGGGGATTCACCGAAGGTCGATAAATTACAAAATGATCCGTATTTAACGCCAATGAAATATATCATATCGTATTCACTACAGCTTTTTACCGCAGTGTTATTTTGAACAGCGGTGTATGCAAATGTATGCTAATGAGGAACTCACAGCTAATTACTTATTACCTTTTTACCTTTGCAATGCATTGGTAGCCTAAGGCATCAAAGGAGTTAAATAAGGTTTAGTAAGATATCTTATTA
The DNA here is from genome assembly GCF_040206685.1 of Ascaphus truei. Classification (NCBI taxonomy): domain Eukaryota; kingdom Metazoa; phylum Chordata; class Amphibia; order Anura; family Ascaphidae; genus Ascaphus; species Ascaphus truei. The sequence continues at coordinate 49,434,137 of NC_134490.1, read as the reverse complement.
CATAACCCTATGGTAAAAAAGTGTGATACCAGGTCCCGCTGGTATTGGAGAATTTGGGACTACTCGGTATCAGCAGGAGGGGAGCAGGATGGGTCACAGGTGGGGCATCAGGAGGGGCCACAGGTGGTGCAGCAGAAGAGGCCACAGGTGGGGAAGCAGGAGGGGCCACAGGTGGGGAAGCAGGAGGGGCCACAGGTGGGGAAGCAGGAGGATCACAGGTGGGGCAGCAGGAGGGGCCACAGGTGGGGCAACAGGAGCAGCTGGTAGTGAAACAATAGCAGCCAGATGGGCCACAGGTGCTGAGGAAGGTCCCCAGGATCAGATGCTCTGTGTATCAGAGGTAGACATAAATAGACCTTGATGTTTGGTCATTGGAGTAAGAGGCTAACCTGGAGCACATCTCGTCTTTTACTGACTTTAGAGTTTGGAATCATTGACTGATAAGCTGGCGAGCATTTAAAGAGAGCAATATCTGATTAGTAGTGCTGATTATTACTATTAGTGGAGAAAGGTTTAAAGGTCATTTGTAGTGATTGATACTCTGTCGTATAAATGGCTCATGTTGATCCTGTCAAACAACTGGAGCTCTCAGCACAGTCAGTCATTGAGTCTGGCTTTAAGAATAGAGATGTGTGAAAGCGTCCAAAATGCACCCACAACATTTTAAGTGCTTTATTCCCCACATTTAATTTCTTGCTAAACATTTTGCCAAGAAACCAAAGGGTTAATAATGTCGCCAAATTAGTGCGCTTTCAGAAAAATAGCGCCAGTCTTCGAAACATAGTGTGTGCAAAAGGGTGATTTATTAGCTATTCCAATGTGTGGCCCTCACCTTGACAGGGACTGCTTATGCGGCCGAAACATTGGAATTGCTAACAAACCCCCTTTTGCCAGACCGTATGCCTGGCTGCTTTCCTCCTGCTCTGTGATCTCTCTGGGGTAATACAGGATCTCCCCCCTCTCCACGAGCACCGACAAATTGCCTTTATTGCTGCTATTACCGTGTGCCTGTAACCCTCCCTGCGTTCCCTATTATAGTCTTATCATTAACCCTTTAGGTGGCCAATGATGTAGCGACCACATGATGGGGTCTGGCACTGCGGGGGGGCCCCGTGGCGCAGTGACCAGGTCATGTATGTATGTCTTTATTTATATAGCCCCATTAATGTACAGAGCGCTTCACATCAGTGATACACATGACAATCATATAAATAGCAAATAACACAGATAACACATCACGGGAAGAAGAGCTTCAGACATAAAAGTAACATTTAGGAAAAGGAGTCCCTGCTCCGAAGAGCTTACAATCTCATGGGCTTTTTGAGCTCAGTTTCAAGGAGGGATCTCAGAGTGTGTCCTGGCACACAGGGAAACGCCTCCTCTTCCGTTTCCGTAATCAGTGACGCCATGATCACGTGATCGCAATCTGCCGGAGGAGCTGTGGATCTCCGGCGCCCGAAATGTTATCTAGCAATTTTAGATAATTTTCAGGACTCAAAAAGGGCACATTATTCACATCTCTATTTATGAATGGATACAATTGATCCAATAAAAAGACAAGACTAAGGCAAGCTACCATCATTAACTTGTACTCGTTATGAAATCTGATGAATTATTTGCGTTTATATAATCTGTAAACACATGGTTGTTGATTTATTTTATTTTTTTAACCAGATAGAGCTGTGTAAATTGAGGTAAAATACATGAAACAGTGGTGAATGTTTCCCACAACTTTACAAGTGCAACACTGTAACACACATCTGATTCAGGAAGAAGTTTAGCATATAACTAATGCAATCTGTATCCACAATTCCACATGGATCAGGCATAATGAATAGAAAGAATGAAGCTGCTCGCAGCCCATCTAACATATGCTTATAATAAACCAATTCTCTCCCTATTTCTATATCTACGTCCTGTGCACTAAAGGTGTTACAGGGGTAAACAGATGACATTTAAATCTCAGTGACTATGTAACAAACTTCTGAGTTTACTCCTTAACACATATCAGACAGTATAGATTGCGTTGCTAATGTTTTATGCAGATTTATTATCCAGTTCTAAATCTAATTTGAGCGGTTTTATTAACACCAAAACAAGAAAATAAAGATGCCAGCCTGAGAAACAGAACTTGACACATCCTTTCATATTAACTGTATCAGGGAACTAATATCTATTTGTTCATATTAACTCCCTAAATCCATTAGTGACTTATCTTGAGAAAAATAGATACACAGTACTCTGCTACATTGATGCTACTTATTCAAGTTTCTTTCTTGGCTGCAAAAATGGCCGATAAAAAAGGCATGTACAGTAACAAACTGTAGTAACCCTAATGGTGCAATGCCTATTTGCCATCTAAAACTCCTATGATGAAGAGCCAAGGTGTCATGTGCCGCCCGTAGATGTCTTGCAGGAAAGCAGGGCGGATTAGTGACTGTACCGCCTTCTAGTTGCAGTGTCGAAGAATTTCTGCCAGTGCCCTTTGGAGTTATTAATGTCACATACAGCTGAGTGTTACTCTTTGCACCCTAAAGGCTGCCTTTGTACAACTGGAGCTTTAAATGTCCTTCTCTAGTCTTAAATGGGTGACCTGCATACTACAGTATTTCGGCATACTGTAACTGTAACATTACACACATGCATTATATTGTATTGTTGCTTTATTTTCTACCGCTCGTACAAACATATAGTAGCCGTAGTGTTGTAAATACATTGTAGATCGTGGTACTTTTAAATAGACCAGCAAAATTATTCTTCATTAATGTAATAATGTGTACAGAGTTTTCAAACCCTCATATGTCTCTTCTGCATGTGTACACACTATTACTGTACATCTATGAAGAACTCTCTTGTTGGTCCATTAAAAGTTACCACAAATGTAAGGGTATCACAACAAATGAGATCATAGGAGTGTATAAGGAGAGATGCAACATGCCACCTGAAATCAGAGCTGGCAATAGTGTATAGTCTATTAGAATTGTCGGCCCCTAATTTTTCCAATGTATATTCAATTCCATACAGCAAATTACTTTTTCATAGACATACAACTTGATTTTATGACCACAACTCTTATTACAGGCATAGAGAGAGAGAGAGAAGGGGGGGGGAGGGTTGGGGGTAGAACAGGTACAGAAGTGCAGTGAGTCAAAGTAATCAAAACTATTTAGCAATCTTCTAGTGCACATTTCATTACAGGCAGCGAAACCTTTACTTGCAATGAAATGAAGTGAAATCCATTCCATGTGCTCCAGAAAAATAAAAAGCAAACAATACAAGAAGATGTATCTTGCCTGCCACTGATGAAGACAGAAATGAATCACTGTAGAGACATGGAATTATTAAAAGGCAGAATTACAAATGAGCAGTTTTGAATGGATTGCACCGTGCACATGGAGAGAGGGTGAACCATACTTTCCTTATAAGCCCCATCACAAATTAGTGTGAGTCGATGAAAGATTCATTTTTAGCAGCACTTTCAATATTTAACATTTATCTAAACACTCTTTAGGTTTTTAATATAATATAAAACGTTGCACTGTCACTATGTTAAAATAATTAAACCATCTGTGTATATTTTCAATATAATATATGAATTAAAAAGTATGTACAGTAAATGTGTATTATCAGACTGGTAAATGAAACCCCTGAGTCACGTCTCCTGGTGCCGTTTGCACATGATCTGAAGGTAGCGGCAAAGTTCTGTGTGAGTTCTGATAGCAGCGCATATTTACTCCCTATGTGACCAGGTGATCACTGAAGCTGTCACTATCTGCTGCTAATCAAATTCCTGGGTGCTCAAAGCTCACAGACCTTTCAAGTTCACCCAGTGAGACTGTACCTGGACATGAATTAGTGGTAAGATGATTGTCTTAAATACACCGCTTGTGTGGTCAGCACATATGCGCACTTTGGGCTCCATGTATCAAATGACAAATTTCTGCGCAATGTCGTTATTTTGTCGCAAACTGCACTAAATATACATGTGAATGACAGTATTTATGTATTAATCTCGCTTGCACCATTTTTGGTGACATCTGAGATGACAAGGGATTGACGGAGCGAGTGGGAGGAGTTAGGGGAAGGGTTACATTTGCATATTGGCGCAGGTCTATGTATTAAGGAATGTGCGACTTTCTCACCCCACTGCCCACTGATCCAACCTTACAACGTGCAATCTTAACACCACCCCACCACCAGCTGTGACAAATAACAAAAACACCCACATATTTTTATATATATATATATATATATATATATATATATATATATATATATATATATATATATATATGTGTGTGTCAAAAGGGGTGCTACTGAGCGTGGCAAATGTATACAACAAAAGACAGGGGAGCCCAATGCTACATCCAATTGACAAAACATATATGGTAATAAGTATAAAGTTAAATACTTCAATAATAATAGTTTCTTGGTTATTTAGTTAAATCCTTTGGCCAAAGCGTCATAAGCCTGAATACCAATGTCAAGGTATAACCAAATATGCAGGTCCTACACAACACTGTGAACCTCCTCCCAGAGCTCACACCTCCCCACCTTTTTAACTTGGGATTTTCTCTCATTTTGCTGTATGGACAAGACCCACTGAGGTTGTTTCCCCTCATACAGAGGTAAAAGGAAAGGTTCACAGTGTAGTGTTAGGACCTGCATATTTGGTTATACTTTGACATTGGTATGCAGGCTTATGACGCTTTGGCCAAATGGTTTAACTAAATAACCAAGAAAATATTATTATTGAAGTATTTAACTTTATACTTATTACTATATATGTTTTGTCAATTGGATGTAGCATTGGGCTCCCCTGTCTTTTGTTGTATACAATGAAATCAGAACATGCAAGACAAATGAAAGGGGAGCATGAAATGGGGACTGGAGTTTCAGGGAAGTTCCCTTTGGAGAGAGTTTTTAACAGGGTGATAAGGTGTATAGAAGAAAGATTTACCCCAACATGTGTTGGTTTGTACAAATGTTTTGCCTCTCACTACGAATGAGCTGAGAACAAACGCAATTACCACAAGCACAGAATAGATGTAAAAAAAGGTTAACAGCTGAGTGGTGACCGTGTTTAGTTTAACACAGCGATCAAAGGGTTACAGAGTGAAGGACAGGAGAGAAAGCAGGAGATGCACATTGTGGGTTTCTGCTAATTAGGACTGTTTAATAAGAGGCATGTTAAAGGCACTAGAGAATTAAATCTAACAGTCAAGCAACAGGTATAAGTAGGACTCAGTGAGAGGAAGCCGAGTCTTCCCAGAGCAGAGCTATTGAAAGTCACTTCTTGGATATGAAAAAATCAACACTCAGTATCTGATCCTTTCAGCACTTTCTGCTTTCTTCTATAGATCTGCCATGTTGTTTCTAACTTGTCTGCTTCTTGCTCAGATTTCCATAGGAGAAACACAAGTCAGTAACATGAATTATACGCTGGGAAATATAGAAGGAGCACAAACCTCCAAGATAATTGTGGGGTTTCAAGCTCCATGGAACTTCTCCTATCCGTTTAGTGCTCAGCGACTGGGTTCTGCCATCCAGGTGGCCATCGATAAGATAAACAGGGAGTGGGACCCATCATTCCTGGGTAACAACACCTTGGAGTTTGTTTATGCCGATTGTGGCTGCAATGCCAAGATGTCCCTCAGTGCTTTCATCCACCAGTTCCAGAAGCAACAGATTTCTGCTCTCTTTGGACCGGTTTGTCCTGAAGCAGCCGAGGTAGGAATGCTGATTTTCTAACACATTTCGGATCCTTCATACATAGAAACAGACAGAAGGTAAGAGATTCATTTTAGGGATTTCACCCCCAAAAGGACATGGAGGTCGGAAAAAGAAGATATGTCATGGGATCAAAAATAGTGTAATAAATATAAATCACTGATGGTGAAGGTTGAAAGACTTTTCAGCAAATATGCGAGAATTGAATAAAATATGCTTTGTTACATAAAAAAATGTGTATACAGTGTGGTGAGGTTGCCATGAAGTATAGTTTGGGCAGTTATGGATAACAAAAAAAATGGCGCTCAAAAGGCCAAAAAATGCAAAGCTATGTACTTGACATAAAGCAGAAGAATGGGACATGCCAGGACCCCTCTTTATATAGTCACATAATTCAAGGTACACATGCAGTAACACGCCAAGATGCAGTAATCAAAAGTATCTTTATTACTGTACTCACATATTCAGGCCAATGCTTTGACCCGCTTAGGGCCATGAGGAAGACTCTTGGGTGTTCGGGTGGAAACGTTGGCCTGAATATGTGAGTAATAAATATACTTTTAATTACTGCAATTTGGAGTGTTACTGCGCGTGTACCCTCAACTTCATGAAGTAGAATTGGGAAGATTGTTGTTATAGCTGTGGGTACCTTCAACCACCATGTGCTCTGCTAATTAGATACACTGCTAATTAGCTACCCCTGCTAATTAGGTACACTGACAATTAGGTACACTGCTAATTAGGTACACTGACAAGTAGGTACACTACTAATTAGGTACACTGCTAATTAGGTACACTGACGAGTAGGTACACTGCTAATTAGGTACACTGATAATTAGGTACACTGATAATTAGGTACAGTACACTGCTAATTAGGTACACTGATAATTAGGTACACTGCTAATTAGGTACACTGCTAATTAGGTACACTGACGATTAGGTACACTGCTAATTAGGTACACTGATAATTAGGTACACTGCTAATTAGGTACACTGCTAATTAGGTACACTGACGAGTAGGTACACTGCTAATTAGGTACACTGATAATTAGGTACACTGATAATTAGGTACAGTACACTTCTAATTAGGTACACTGATAATTAGGTACACTGCTAATTAGGTACACTGCTAATTAGGTACACTGACGATTAGGTACACTGATAATTGGGTACACTGATAATTGGGTACACTGATAATTAGTTAAACTTTTGAGAAAGTTTGTCTCCAGAAAAATGAAAGAGAGAATGGAGGAGTGCCAGGTCTCCGTGACATGGCAGAGGTGAGAATTTGTGGCACACGGCAAAATCTCCTCTTGATTTAACGGTATAGTGGCAGACTTTTTGTACTTTGTTTGACAAAAGATGTAACAAACAAACCCTCTTTGCTTACGACTACAGCCTCACAGCAAGACTCCTTACTGGATTTCCTGTGAAGACATCCCTCCTTCCTTTCTTTCTGCCATTGACATATTCGAAAGTCTATATCATGATGGTCCTTCCCTGAGAGTTCAGGCTTGTTGTGTATACAGTACAGTGGAGCAGGTAAAAAGAGAAGATGATATAATGTTGCAGTATTGCATTGTGCCTGATTCTGCAGGTAACATATCAGAACATATCAGGGGCCGAGGAGTACATTAGCTCAATAGTAATGTCACTTCCATTAAAGCGAGTGAATCCAGTTTGAATCCTAGTGTCAGTTCTCCCTGTGACCTTGGGCAAATCTCTTTATCTCCCTGTGCCTCACGAACCAACTTTAGATTGTAAGCTCTTTGGGGCAGGGAATGTGCCTGTAACATTCGATGTACAACGCTGCGCACACGGTCAGTGCTATATAAAAAAACAAATATGACTATTTATGAAGTTTGTAGTGCACAGAGTTCCTTAAACCTGACAGCTGGTACATGCAGTTCTGAAAGGGACTATTTATCTGAGAAAAAGAAGTGCAAAAAGAGCGCTAGAAAAAGTAATGCAAAGCAATAAAGCAATAGAGCTTTTGTACCAATAAATCTGGTGCAGCTGGAAGACTCCAAGTTAAAGTTCTCCTCTTGTTTTCCAGGTAACAGGCTTACTGGTCTCCACTTGGAACATCCCCATGTTTGGCTTTGTCAGTCAGACTCCAAAGCTGGATAACGCACGTGTGTACGACACATATGTCAAAATGGTGTCCCCCCTTCAGCGTATTTCTGAGGCTCTGGAGAAGACACTGCAGTTCTTTAAGTGGAGATACATAGCCCTGTTTGGAGGGGCTACAAAGGGATCGACCTGGGACAAAACGGATGAGCTATGGACATCACTGGAAAACCAACTAGCAGTGAACTTCACCATCACTGCCAAGATAAGATATAATCAATGGAATCCAGGAAGCCTTCAGGAGAACCTCCATGCTGTAGCATCTCTTGCCAGAGGTACTGTAAGACACTAAACAGAGAGCATGCTGGGGGTAACAGACTTTCCCCTCCAAAATACAAAAGTCCCAGAGGATTTCACGAAGAAATTTAAGATCAGGAGAAAGATCGAAAAGTAAAAGTGATTAGCAAAAAATAATGGTTTTGCAAGGAATATTCTATAGCACTAATAGTACACAAACTAAAACATGACACTGGTTAGCAAGGCAATCATATCATAGATAAAATAATTGCTACCGAAATATATATAATTGTCTTTCTCGAAATCTTGCAGTCAAAGAATATGTGAAAAATGAAATCCCTTACAATATAGAAATAAAATACAATAGGGCATAAAATATGTCCTTTATCATTTCTATTTCTTGATTGACTAAGTGGCAGTCTTGATTTGGTGGATACCTGTAAGAGAGTAATAAGTAAGCAATATCACACCCTATTCCAGATGGGGCTTCCTTTGCAATGCGTTGCAATTTGTTCTGTAAGTAAGGGATTAAGCCAGGGGTGCCCAACTCCAGTCCTCAAGGGCCACCAACAGGTCAGGTTTTCAGGATATCCCTGCTTCAGCACAGGTAGTGCAGTCTTCGACTTTGCCACTGATTGAGCCTGTTGGTGGCCCTTGAAGACTGGAGTTGGCCACCCCTGGGTTAGACATTCACTTATTGGTTTTACCTTGTGCTTCTGCAGTCATCGTTTTAGTGAGCAACTCGGCGGACGCGAGATCGATTCTGTTAGAAGCTCAGAAGCAAGGACTGACCGATGGGAATTATGTGTTCCTCATGGTGCAGCAGTTTGAAGTCAGCGGATTCCTGGTATGTATTGCAGTTTTTAAAATAGTAGGTCAGACTGTACATTCTCGCTACCAAGCCCACAAAAGGGATCATTCCACAAGTCCACATTTCCATTGGATTAAGTGTCACAGGAAGGATCGGGACGCTGTGTTTTATTGCAGGAGAGCACAATCACTTTAAACGTGTTAACAAATCTGTAGATTCCATTCCTGAAAGATAAACCTCTTGCGTATTCGATGTGACAGGAGGTGGGCCCTGCAGAATCTGCTCCCCTAGTGCAGGAGAATGGCAGTATGGATACTCAGGCCCAGAGCCACAGAGCTTTGTTAACTAAGTGCTAATAACGCACTGTTGTCAAAATCATTAACAGGCATTATTTTTCCTGAGGTTAGCACATATCCACAAAGGTGAAAACATCAGCCGTTGTAAATCTCATTAGCATAGGCTTAACGGCATGTTAAATTAGCACTGCCTTGCATTAGCTTCACATATAGGGTTGCCAGGTGTCCAGTATTGAACTGGACTGTCCTGTATTTGGATACTCTGTCCAGTAACAAATTTGAGGTAATACTGGACATTACGATATTACCTGTCTGAGCATAGTGACCTGACCGGCCTGGGGGTGCCGCAGGATTTCCCTGAGCAGGGCTGTTGCAAGGGGGCTGGGCAGCTTCCTCCATCCTGATTGCCTGCTGCTGGGTAATGCAGCCAATCAGGAGGTGTCAGGAGCCTGCGGGTGGGGCCAAGGAGAGAAGGAAACCGCATGGAGCGGTGAGAGGGGGTGCGTGCGTATCAAGATATGGTATTTATACTAATTCTCCTGAGCAATGTATCCATTTGCAGGACAACTTCTGGAAGGACACTTTGAGCAGTGAGAAAAACATCAGCATCCTGAGGGCCTACGAGTCCGTGCTGATGTTAGCATTGAATTCTGGTTACAAATATGCATCGTTCACGAAGCAGGTCTTCGAAAAGCTAAAAGAACCCCCGTTTTGCAGTGAAATCTCTTCAGAAGAGCAGGTGTGTTGAATTGCTTATTCCTCGTATTGCTGCTCTCTGTGTACGTGTCTGTGGCTGTTAATAAACTTTTAATTGACTGATCATTAACAATTGACAATAGCTGCCATACTTTAGTGAAGAACCCACCTTAAGAATCAATTGAACATGCGGACTTCATACACAGACATTATAACTTAACACAGAAACCGCTTGTTACAGTAACTATGCTTGAAGATAGAGGAAAAACTGTGACAATTGCTTCGTTTACTTTTTGTTTGGCAGGTTAGTCCATATTCCGGATACCTGCATGACGCGATCCTTCTGTACGCTCTGGGATTAAAGGAAATGCTAAAGCAAGGAAAAAATGTCTCTGATGGGAGATCCCTAGTACAGAGCTTAAAAAGCTACAATAACACACAGCTGATGGGTAAGCAGATGCCCCATTACTAAAGGAGCGTTCTATACCGCATACCATAGATCTCCATTTAATACTGCCAATGTCAGTATTCCTGTTACTTACAAGGCCTCGTTTGTTTCATCCTTTGTTTATTGTAAAAGCAGCTGATGTATCGATAGCGTTAGAGTCTTTTGTATTCTTCTGTCTGTGCTGTTAACTTTCTTCTTTCCTATCCTAACCGCCAGTCCTAACGAGCGGATGCCCTAACGAGGAGATGTGCGGCCCACGTGCAGCGTCTTTATATCATCTACCTAATGCCAGAGGAGCAAGAGGGCATCAATACTTTGACTGTAAAAATGCACAAGGCAGGAGATCTAATAAATAGGATGTGTCTTTATTCTTCATTGTTGCCTAGCTATGGCTTGGTATGGCTTTGGGAGGAAAGGAGACACTTAAACATTTTAAATCATTTATATGTTCAAGAGAGAAAAACGTGAATCCTTTAAAACAGCGATCCGGGAGTTTTGACTTACTTTGAAAGATATTTTCTTGGTCTTTCCAATGCGGGTTTTGTGTGTTTGTTATGTATATGAGGCTCCGTACAGCAGATAAAAGTTTTTTTTTTTTGTTTGTTTTTTTAAATCGTGATTTTAATCCCAATTATTATTATTCTTTTTGAGAGCACTTGCTCAGGGGACAAGGTACAGTACTAACAGTATATGAGTTAAACTTGTATAGGCTCCTGGGGCGATTGCTGCTTTAATGCTAATGCAGATTTCATTGATGACACCACTGCCACTAATAATGTCACCATTTCCAGAGATTAATAATGAATTTAAATGCCTTTGCTGCCATCCGAAATTAAATGAATGAGATAATTTAGGATCTGTGCTGAAGCAGGGATATCCTGAAAACCTGACCTGTTGGTAACCCTTGAGGCGGGAGTTGGACACCCCTGATCTACACCTGTATTGTTTCATGATTGTTATATACTGTATAGACAATGCTATTTCTTCTAGGCATCACTGGCCTGCTGAGTATTGATGATAACGGGGAGAGGTTCATTGACTATTCTGTGTATGATCTGCAAAATGGCGGCAATTCGTCTAGATTTGTTCCTATTCTGCAATATGACAGCTACAGGAGAACTGTCAGGTAAGTACAGAGGTGGGTGCACTACAGGGGTTTTCTTATCTCTGTGCATGTTTATCATTGAAGGCATGGACTGGAGAGGACCCCTACTCCTCCAAAGTATATAGAATAATCTTTTTTAGCGCTTCTGGTCCTCTTACTTACTAGCAATGGAATAAATAAAAACGTCCTTTGTTTCTCTTAATTTCCCCCCAAAGACTATTGGGCTTTATTCTATATCCGTAAAAGCGGCCGATCCGGTCGTTTCTGCATGAAATTCCCCATTCTCTGATAGAGTAATCCCCTCCAGGTCTCATTCTATATTGGCCGAAGCAGTTGATCGGGCCATTTTTGGACGAAAATGTCCGCTTCTAATATAGAATAAGGCCCCATAAGCGAAAAATTCCCCAAACTTCTGATCAAGACTATCCCAGCAATTAAATATTAGTAAATAACAAGGATTAAGCTTAGATATTGAGGTCTTACACATTTACACCTTTGGCAAGCCTGCGACGATATCCATGTGTCCTGATTCAGTCCCACAGCAGAGTTCCCGCTCATTAGCTGGCCAGGAACCACTCGCCCTAAAGACAGACCAGACTGCGGATTCGATAATGAGTTGTGCAACACAGCAACGAGTAGTGAGTACCTGTATAGAATATATGTGGTGGGGTTATTCATTTCTTATGGGAAAAAAGGTGTCAAAACTCTTTTCAAAGGAATTAATTTATATCTAAAAAACCATAAATAAGAAAAATACCCTCATACAATACAATTTATGTGCCAAACAAAGCATTTATTTCTTCCCAATTAGTTTTCCAGCCTCAGTCTTATTAATTTTGAGATCATAATTTTGAACAATGCGAACCCCACAAATATAACCCTGAGTGCACCCACAAATACAACCCTGAGTGCACCCAGATATAACCTTGAGTGTACCCACAAATAAGACCCCGAGTGCCCTGCTTGTAAGTCCAGGAAACTAATACTAATATCGGCCAAACCCCTTTATTACTACCTTTTCAAAATGTTTATGCTATCTACAAAGCTTTCAATAGAAAAATGGACCGGCCCCTTTTTAATATGTAGCATTTTTATTTAACAATAAAAAAGATAAATTCTGTTTCTCAATGAAAGATAGATCTGCTTCCCAGGAGATTATTATTATTATTATTGGTAATAACAGTGAAGTTGTTCATTGCTGATAGTAAAATGGCAACACGTGCCTGTATTCAGTTCATCGGGAAACCCTTCACACCGCCCTACTCATTCACACTGTACAAGAAGAAAGGAGTCCAGCAAAAGAAAATTATTTAGGGCCATATTTGCTAAGCAGTCTTCTGCCCTACGACACCATACCGTCCAGCAAAGTGAAAGAGCTGTAATGTGTCTTCCAATACCGGAAAGTGTCTTATAGCAGAAGACAGTTTAGTTAATAAGGGCCTTAATCCTTTGTGTGCTGGACAATAGGAAAGTTATCAAAAGGATAAAGCCTGTATTTGTCACGTGAGAGGTACTACATCCCTGGCTTTCTTCCACATTTGCTTGACCAATGGCAATTTAATGCACCTGTACAGTAACTCATCTGCCTATAAATACTCAGACTCTTTTCAGCTTAGCTACTGGCCTTAGTAGAAAACACCCACCTCTGCTCCAACACTCTGCTGACTAAGGCTGCGGCCATGGTGTGCGCTGAAGAGGGCGCAAGCGTTCACTCGGCTTCACCGCCGCCTGCAGCAGGAGAGATCTGTGTCCTGCATGCAGAGGAGACGGGGAGACGTGTCGGGGGGGGGGGGGGGCGACCCGCTCACGTGACCCGGCCGCCGCGCGTGAAAACAGATTTTTCTGTTTCCTCCTGAATCGCGAGCGCCGGCGCCTCTGCTCCCGCGCGCATTCGCGCGCCCTATAGATAGCCTCATAGAGTCACATCTATGTGATCACGCCGCGCGCACCCTCCTGCGCGCCGTCGCGATCACCATGGCCGCAGCTCTAGTATAGCCCAGCATTAACAATTGTGGATTAGAGATCAGGGGTTCTCAACGCCAGTCCTCAAGACCCCCATCCAGGTCAGGTTTTAAAGATATCCCAGCTTCAGCACAGGTGGCTCAAGCAGTGGCTCAGTCAAAGTGAAAGGCAGCCAAAGACTGAGCCACCTGTGCTGAAGCTGGAATATCCTTAAAACCTGACCTGTTGAGAACCCCTGATCTACATGTAAATCAATAAACGGCTTACCAAACCCTGCTCCATTTCTCCCTGCATACCCATATCAATAGCATTACAATTAGACATTAGAGTCTTCTCTAATGGCAAATCCCAGCTGTTGGTGGAAATATTTATCTATGTCGATCGCTAAAATGCAATAAAATAATCACTGAGGAGCTGGCAGCATGAGCTGTAAAACATGGAACTTTATTGGGCTGGGATGATATCAACAGCCCAAGGTCCGCGCATCATCAATAATATAATTGATAATAAAAGGTGAAACTTGTAACTTGTTTTAAAGAGCGGTGTGTAATCCAGCACATTAAAATAGTGTGTCGAGGGGTGGATTTCCCATAGGGCTGGGAAGGCTATAGCATACAATGGAATTTTTTTGGGGCGGCAATTTTTTTCTGTAGCAGGCCCAGTCATGGCGGCGTAATGTCACATGACCCAGCGACGTCAGATGACGCCACGTTGACATGACAACGTGACGTCACATGCCACGTGACATCTGCCGCCATGATGACGTGTTCCCATGACAATGCAGCATCATGACATCATACACTGAGGAGGAGGGCTGCTCCCCAGGGTACAGGCTGCAAAAAGCTAAATCCGCCACTGTTTAGGTCCCAAGCAAAATGACACCCAGTTTGTGTTGTTGTTGGCTCCTGTCATGTTGTATTCCCAATCTCTCAGCCTCACTGATCCATATTTTGCAGATATCCCGGTCATCGCTCTGATAGTCACGCTTCTACTCACTGCCACGGGGGGTGTCCTTTTTGTGGCATTTCTCATCATTCAAAAGAGCAAACTAAAAAAAAAACAGTTTGACAATGACAGCTGGTGGCAAATAAATTATGATGACATTACCATCCTTAAGGACAATAAGGTAAAATACATTATTTTTGCTTCTTAGCCCTTAGGGGCTCATAATCTCATTCTATATGAGCCAATAGGGCCGTCTGCTCAAAATACCGCATTGATATAGCATAAGCCCCTTAGGCCCAGGTGTACTAAATGGTGCTAGGCTTTAGCACGCTTTATCTCATTTTTATTAGAATAAGAACTACGAAGAAAATGTACAAGAGAATTATACAGCCTAGAACATGGGGCGGCCAACTCCAGTCCTCAAGTGCCACCAACAGGTCAGGTTTTCAGGATATTCCTGCTTCACCACAGGTGGCTCAGTCAGTGGTGGATTTCCCCATTGTCCCGGGCCGGGCTTAAGGCGGCAACATTTTTTCCATATACAGAGGCCCCTCTCTCTTCCCCATTGATTGCCAGGGGAGAGCGTGGGGCCTCTATAAAGTTCTTACCGTCTCCTTCTGTAGCATTGCGGCGTCAAATGACGCTGCGACGTCACATGGAGACACAATGCCATGACAACGTGATGTCACATGGCGTCACGTTGTCATGGAAACGCCTTGTCACGTTGTCATGGAAACGCCTTGTCACGTTTCCATGCAGAAGGAGGAGGCGGCGGCCCGGGCGGCAGAAATGTCAGTGCCTAAGGGGCGGCAACATTTTAAATCTGCCACTGGGCTCAGTCGGAGACTGCACCACCTGTGCTGGAGCAGGTATATTCTGAAAACCTGACCTGTTGGTGGCCCTTGGGGACTGGAGTTGGCCACCCCTGGCCTAGAAACATTCAGCAATTTTTTTTATTTTTTTTTTTACATTTAGGCAACAAAACCATTATTTTCCCTTTACACGGAGGGAATGTAAATAATACAAGCATCTCTGAAGAGTTACAATAGAAAAGGAAATGGCAAAAAAGTTACTACAGTTGAAAAGTGACTACAAAAAAGGTGTATTTCAAAATAAAATAGTTACTGTTTACAACTTAATGTTTTCTTTCCTAGACAGAATTTTTAGACTCTAAACGCAGGACACTCTAAGGTCCCAAAAATATAATTTGCCCCAAGAACAAATGAACTCTATGTTTATTTTAAACCTGCTATATGCAAACTACGGTATCTACCTGCTATATGCAACCTATCTACCAGCTGCATGCAACACAACATGACCCTACAAAATAAAAGGCAGCATTTGTTTGATATACGTGTGTCGGTCTGATGATATTACCATGTGATTTTATCTCACAGAACCATTCTGGAGCATCACCAATGAGTACCCCAATATCTAAAAAATATGGAAGTGTTGCATCTAGCACATTCATTTCCAGCAACCCGAGCTGCGGCTTTGTAGATAAGCAAGGCAAAGAAATATTCTACACAACGATAGGTGTCTATCAGGTACGCCTGCCCAGCACCCGACGCCATGTTCATTTTGTACAAAGACAACTCTGTATGTGAAAGAGTTGCGGTGCCCTCAATGAAATATAATGATATGTGTTTATCCCTCTTTGCCATTACTCCCCATAAAACGCATATAATAGATGTAATTGGAAATACATCATAGTAAGATCAACGCCCCTAAATCCACAGCACACAACCCCCTTGGAGCATTCGTGGAAATGTGACCAATTCACAACAGACTCATAAAGCCTCAAATTGCATCCAGTTTATGCCTATACCATCCTTTGGCCCGTATCAGATGTCCCCCGTTTTTGTGACAGCTCCACTGTACATCACCTGTACCTATAGTTCTGCTATTAACTGTGTGTGTCCCTTCTGATTTCCTTTCTGCGGCTCGGGGCTATGTGAACAGGTGAACAGTGTCCAAGCTACACAAAACAGACAAAGCAGCTCTCAGGATTCACAGGTAGGAGGCAGGGATTATGCCTAGAGGGACAGAGCTTTCCAATGTCACTGATAAAGGAAGTACTGAAAGCCCTTAGTTTGGCATTGATGTTTATCACACAGGTATACGTACTGGCAGCATGCATTATTTGTTCTCGCATGTTTAGCCTTACTAGAGGTAAGTGAATTAAAGGATTGTAGCTGTTCTTTTTGATGTGAAATATGGATATACATTTTGATAAATGTAACAATTTCCGGTCGGGTATATTTATCTTCAAGGTGTGGGAATTTGTATCTTATTTATTCAGCACCCAACAGGTACATAGTTATTTTTACAGAAATATTATTCAAAACACAATCCAGGGAAATATGGTTGATAACAATCAGTGCCGTGAATAGACTATAGTGGGAGGAAGCAGGTCTGCCCCGTAGAGCTTACAATCTGTGCATTAAAGCGGCAATCCAAGGGGATATTTTTTCCCCCTATTTTTCTTTAGTTATTTTTTTTTTACATGGGATTGAAGCAGGGGGTCTCCAGATCTGAATTTCACTGATTTCAGCTCCGGGGACCCCCTGCTTCTGCTACTTACCTCCTTAGGGGGTTATAGTAGCCGCTCCTGCGCCCTGTGGGCCAATAGGAAGCCGTGACATCATCATGTTCAGCTGCCTATTGGCCCACATGACACGGGAGCTTTAAACTTTTCCCGAGATACCGGCACCTCCTTTGGAGGTAAATATCTCGGGAAGCAGGGGGTTCCCGCAGCTGAGCTTAATGGGGTTCAGCTCCAGAGACCCCCTGCTTAAAACCTACGTTGAAAAAATAATAATAATAAAAAAAAGTGCATAAATTGCTCCTTTAATAAATGCATTTAACACAATTGTTTCATGCATTAGTCCCTGCTTGTCGCATCACCAAGAGCTTATGAGAGAATTCATTTCTTTCCTCCTACAAATGAGTTAAGATGTAAGATGACTCACTCACATCTGCTCACTGCAGCAAGTACACTACAGATGTTCCATCTTCCTCATTATAGACTAGTCCATAAGGTGATGTAGAAGGATACACAGCAGGGATATACTTGTGATGGAAATATTGAGCAGATAGCAAAGTGAGTAACCAGTGAAAGACGCTTGTTAAATTACTTAGTGATCCTGTCAGGTGCATTTAAGTGTAATTAAGATGTTCAGCTCAGTCAGGACTTCAACGTACCTGTGGCATGCAGCATTTATCAGTATTCAGCCCTTTCCTCCTCATGCTGTGAATGCCAGGAGAGGTACTGTACAACTAATACTTTATTTATGTTGTGCCTGTTATTCCGCTCACACTTTGGTTGTATCGTCCCTATGTTCACCATCAAAGAAGCACCAAACTCACACTGCAACAAAATCATATCCAAGGGCATTTAATGTTATTAGTGTACATACAGTATGCATCCAATACTCTGATACATCTTCAGCTTCATGTATTTTAAATATGTTTCATTGGGAATGATACAATAATAGATACATCTTGCTTTGACCAGCATTTATTAAGCGCCTACGTGAGGTATCGCACCTCGATTCGGCATTAACTGCGATACCTCACGTAGGCGCTCGGTGAATCTCCACCATTGAGTGTTCAGGATGCTTTAGCAAAGACATCCTAAAGGCTTTGGCAGGTAGTGGTGAAAATGAGACATGAGAAGAGCTCGTATACTAACTGTATCTAAGATGTTTGTTAATCTCTTGGTTACAATGATAGTTTTCGGGACTTCGAACCTATTGAATAAGGCCCCAAATCAGATGCACCTCATGAACTGTAATGTGGGATTTTCTGAAACGTTTGCATGCTGCTATATTATTCTAATCTTTCATTTTTACAATATATTTGTTTTAGGGTAACAACGTTGCCCTCAAATACCTCACAGATCAAACAGCTGCATCACGGGTTAGGAAGCAGTCCATCATGAGGGAGTTTACTGTGGTAAGAGTCCCCTAGGGGGGGATGCCTGTGCCTTTGCTATTACTACTGGAACACGCTGAAGAGGTCCACCAACTATGAAGATGTATGTCATGTATATGTAAATATATTGATGATCAAGGCTGAGTAATTATTATGGCCCTTTAGATGATTATAGAGATGTGCAAAACTTTCGCACAAGATGCAAATATTGCCTTAATCAGTGAGGGCCGGCTGGGAGTATGGCGGTGCCCGGTGCATGGTGTGTGTGCGGGGGGCCTCTTACTGCCTCTGGAGCTGGCGCCGCCTCCTGCTATCACGTGACCACATCACATCACGTCACATGATGTTGTGAAGGCGACTCTCATCACGTGGTAGCAGGAGGAGATACCGGCACTTACAGAAATCCTGCGCTCTCCTCCTGGTCCAGCTCCGGTAATCACAGATTAAATGTTGTGTTGGTTAAATGTGACTATGGAAATTGGGCCGAGATAGAGCGCTGGGGCCTCTGTAAGTGCAGGACCAAGTGCATAACCTATTCAACGTCCAACCACAACAAAGTTGTGTCATATCTTGCCACAAACAGACTACTTATCTCTCCCGCTTACTACGCCAATATAAATAGTTTATTTGCAATGCACCTCTAAGGTCAGATTCATAGCAACCTTATTAAAAAAAACAAAAAACCATATCAGCCTTTTTATTTCCATTCTAGATACGGGAGCTGAAGCACGAGAACCTGGTGACTTTCTTTGGCGTTTGTATCGACGCTCCCAATGTTTGTATCGTTACACTGTACTACAAGAAAGGAAGCCTGAAGGTACAAGGACATGTCGGAAATGAACGACATTCACATAATGGGAGCAGTGGGTGGAAATCTCCCTTACAGCAGGGCTACCATGGGAGATGTGCGAGATTATAGCATGCTTAAGCGAAGAGAATATCTCCCTTTCTATGATTCTTAACGCTAAGGACCTTATTCTATATCACCACTTTCCTAACCCATGGTGGGTTAGGAAGGTGGCATGATCGGATAGGCAGGTGGCGTGGTGGGTTAGGAAGGTGGCATTGTGGGTTAGGCAGGTAGCGTGGTGGGTTAGGAAGGTGGTGTTGTGGGTTAGGCAGGTAGCGTGGTGGGTTAGGCATGTGGCGTGGTGGGTCAGGAAGGTGGTGGGTTAGGAAGGTGACGTGGTGGGTTAGGCAGGTAGCATGGTGGGTTAGGCATGTGGCGTGGTGGGTCAGGAAGGTGGTGGGTTAGGAAGGTGACGTGGTGGGTTAGGCAGGTAGCATGGTGGGTTAGGCATGTGGCGTGGTGGGTCAGGAAGGTGGTGGGTTAGGAAGGTGGCATAGTGGGTTATCATCATCCATGTCCCCAGACTCCCCACCACCAAGGTAAGAAAAGAACTATAAGTAACTGGCACCACTTGAAGTGACTTAGAGAAAGTAGCCATCCATTCCAAACTAAACACATGTTATTGCTACTGTGAGTGAGAGGGAAGACAGGCCCAATCTCTGGGTGTAGAAGGGCACCAGCAGAACTTACCTGTGAGGGAAGACGGGCCTAATCTCTGGATGTGCAACGGCACCAGCAGAACTACCTGTGAGGGAAGAGTCTCGTACATCCGCAGCAAAATGTACATGAGGAGGAGGAGGAGGATTCACAAGATTCAGCTCTTCTATGTAAAGACTCTGAGGAGGTGGAGGGATGGCTGAGGGAGGTATTGAGCCAAAGGTGGATGAGGTAGATCAGGGGTGCGCAAACTGGGGGGCGCAAGATTGACTAAGGGGGGGTGCAGCGGTTACAGAGGCCCCGTGCCCTTCCCCAAGGCCTTTTAATTAAATCCCGGGGGAGGCATGAGGCCTCAGTAACATCTTCTACCTGCTGTCATTCGGCTCTTCGGCGACGCCTCGCTATGGCCACGTGGCGTCAAATGACGTTGCGGGGTTATGTGACACATCGCCATGGCAATGCGCATCAAATTACGCTGCGGGGTCACGTGATGTGACATCACATGACCCGTGGCATCATTTGACGCCGGGTCCTAGCATTGGGGGGGGGGTGAACGCTGGGGCTGCTAAGCATGGCGGCGCTGCTCACAAACTTTGCGCACCCCTGAGATAGAAGATGTATGTCTATAATCTTTATTTATATAGCGCCATCTATAATGTGTTACACGCGTTACTTTTGCTTTTAATTTCCAGTCTGAATTAGAAATCAGTTCGCTTAACCCCTTCACTGCCACAGAAGTGCCTGCCACACAGTGCAGGCCGCTCTAGCAGCCAAAGGGTTAATCTTCCTGTAGATGAGGGTGGACGCTCTGGCAGTGAAAAGTCTGCAAATTGTCCAAGTACATTAACCCTTTCACTACCACAGAGCAATGCAAAGTACAGTAGTGTCCTGCCACATGGCAGAGTGCACCAGCACTGAGCAAGTCAAATTTTTATTTTTTAAATTGAGGTTATCCAATTTTATATTCAATTTGTTTTTAAAACATTTAAACAAGGAACAGTGCTCATGGGACCGAGGACGGTGTGCTGCATCAATATGTATTTCATTCAAAATATTGAGGGCTGGAAAATTTGCTATTATTGTATCAAAATAAACAGATATAAAAAGTGATGGATAGATGGATGGATAGATAGATAGATGGATAGAGAGATATATTTTACGGTTTGTCCTTCCAAGGGACAGTAAAACACAAGTATAACTGCATTTCTCTTAGGATGTTTTGCAGAATCATGACATTGAACTGGATTGGATATTCAAACTTTCTTTTGCCTATGATATTGTAAATGTGAGTATTTCCATACGAGTACATTACGCTTCCACGTCTGATGATCCTAGACTAAGCTTCATTAAATAATGTTTGTTTGTCTCTTCTTATTCTGCCTCTCCGCATGTTCCTGGCAGGGTATGAGCTTTCTACACAACAGCTCCCTGAATTCCCATGGAAACCTAAAGCCTACAAATTGTCTGGTAGACAGTCGCATGCAAGTGAAACTCTCGGGGTTTGGTTTATGGGAGTTTCAACACGGGTCAATCTTCAGAAACATAGCAGCTAAAAATGTCAATTATTCAGGTAGGAGCATACAGCTGAATAATTTTCAACCTTGAGAGTGATAATATAGTTTATTATCATCAGTTAGAAACATTTCTTCAAAACCACACAGGTCCCTTTTTATGGTGCACATGCAGAAGAGGACTGTGAGGTTTTGAAAGCTCTGTACACATCAATTTAGGCCTCTATTATTGCTCTATAGAAAATCAGAGCCCCCAGAGGCTCCTCCCTCTTGGGCAACAGGCAAAACGAAGCTGAACCTCATTTTGGTTCACATTTGGGAAGAAATACCCAAAATACCTATGTTATTCTGACGCCCAACGTGCTCTGCCTCCTGCCCTTCTTTGCTAC
The DNA here is from genome assembly GCF_040206685.1 of Ascaphus truei. Taxonomy (NCBI): domain Eukaryota; kingdom Metazoa; phylum Chordata; class Amphibia; order Anura; family Ascaphidae; genus Ascaphus; species Ascaphus truei. The sequence goes on along the minus strand of NC_134490.1, from coordinate 49,412,434 downwards.
ATTTCACTAGCAGCGGTAGAGAGAGAGCGGAAATATATTAATTACAATGCATATATATTAACCTTTTCGCTGGCGAAAGTCTGGCAGCACCAAAGTGCCACTGGACTACTAGGAGAAGTGGGAGCAGTGGGACCAGTGCTTCTTGCTTTGGATGCGATCATATGGTTGAACTTGTGAATGCCCCTCTGTGAAGGGCTCCACTTCTGTTCTAATCATGTTCCCACCCCGATGGAGGTTCAAATTCGCAGCGAGCATGCCGTTTATTCTCAAGTGCAAATATACACGGATCAATTTTTTTTTTTTAAATGGCGAATGTATCCAATTTCGCCATTGGCCAGTGGCCATTTATCACAGAACCTGAAATGAGGGAGGGAGAGAGAGAGAGAGGGAGGGAGACTATCCTTACTTAGAATCCCAAGTGCTATTTATACCCCCTCAAACACACCTTAACACAACACGTGAAGACACACCTGTGCACAAAATATGGGCACACCTGAAATACCTGGGAGATATGCTCATTGGATTACTCCTATTCCCATGGCAGTTGCTGGGGACATACTGCAAAGTTTCTAGCCTGTCTCCACTATATTGGATATTTTGATATATAAAAGTTTATTATTCATTAATTAAAAGGTTGTGAATAAAACTATATTTTTTTGAGGGCCATTTCCCACTTCCTTGTTCTTGTATTATTTAGTGGCCCAATTAGGGAGAAGGAGCACCCTGAATTTTAATGATATAGCTTCCAATTTGTATTTATAGGAGGTAGTGCTGAACTTTGTGTATTTTTTTAAGACTGTTAATTAGTTAGCGTAGGTGTGCCAAAGCTGGTTCAACCTTCATCTTTGTAATAAAATGGTATGTGATATGAAGGGAGGAAAATCCAATGGGAGATTAGAATGTTTATTCCAAATACATGTTAGTCATTTATCATTATGCGGATGTACCTGTAGATATTCTAAAGCTAATATTCCATTTTACTATCTTAAAACTCTACCTATGAATCAGAGATAGTGGTCTATATTTATTACATAGTGCTGTTCTATCAGAGACATTTCTGCTGTCAAAAGACTTGAATGGGCCAAAAGTGGTCTTCTGACTCTGGAAGATTTGATGGGCTGTAAATGGTCTTCTGGTGCCGGATGGTGTCTTATGGAATAACCCCGCTTAGTAAACATGGGCAAGTGTTTCTCTAACCACTAAAAAAGTATACCTAAGATTCCGTGAATAGCTTCAGGCTCAGTGGAGTATTCTTTTTATTTCCTACTGATAGAACTCTACTGGACGGCTCCTGAGTTGTTACGTTTAGGGAGTTTTCCCTTTCACGGCACCCAGAAAGGAGACATTTACAGTTTTGCTATAATCATGAGAGAACTGATTTACAACTGTGAAAACTGCCCCTTTCAGGACCTGAGCATGGAGCCGGAAGGTAATTTATCTGTGGTTGAAACAACGAGGTCAGTTTGTATTGGGTGCTAAATAGATCATTTGTATGGGTCCAACGTTTAACACATACAAGTGCTGGGCAGTAGTTTAAGGTAATTTGGCTAAAATTGAGATACTACTTCTTCCTATGAAAGGAAATTGAAGTCAACTTGTCCACTGCAGAAATCATTAACAGAATCAAAGACCCCAGCTCAATCGTCCCTATGAGGCCCTCCCTGTCAGTGGAGAAGTGCAATGAACGGATTGTCGCGTTGCTGAAAATGTGTTGGGATGAGAATCCTGATAGGCGTCCGAAATTCACATCCATAAAGAGGAGTCTCCGAGGCGCCAGCCCTGAAGGGTGAGACAGATCATGTGTCCCTAATGAGAGCTTGTGTTACAAGGCAAAACACTTAATACTTGTCATTGTTACACAGCAAATCAATACACTAATCTGGGAATGGATGTTCAGGCTTTTTAAAATGTATAATACAGTATTAATTTCAATCACAGGCAGGTAGTGACGTTTGTACAACAGAAAGAAACACATTTACGGCAATTGCAAGTAAGTAGCAGAAATTAATGTTAGATACAAAGCAGCAGCAAACAGACCGTGTCTACAGACTCGGCTAAAAGGGAAGTCAAAGATGTATATGATAAACAAAAAAATAACGCGAGTAAGTACTAAAAAATAAAGTGTAATAAGAAGAAATTCTTAATGGGACAATAAGTAAATCATGAAAAAATAAACTCATGTCCATTCAAAGTAATTAGTTGTGACTGAATATAAAAATAGGCAGGTTCAATGTGAGCATATGGCAGTCACTAAATGAGAGTAATTTTCCCATTTTAGAGTAATAGAATAGTGTCCTAGTGTTCATCCTATCATAGTTGGATATACGTGCAGTATCATCTCACCATGGTCCTTGGGTTTAATGACAAGTAGTTAGAGACCCGAGTGAGGTTTCTGACCCCTCTGGTCATTCATCTGACCCTTCATAGGATTCTTTATTTGATACATTTTATATATATATATATAAATATTTATATATATTTATTTATTTATATTTATTTCTTTACAGGGGTTATTTTTTAGTGTTTAATAAAGGGATAGCGATTAAGGCCTACATTTATCAAGGATGCTCATGTTCGCGGGGTTGAAAAACTAAACCTGCAAAACCCGCTGCATCTGGATCCCAGAAATGCTTGATTTCCGGGTTATTCTGTGCATGTGACCATAATTGCAGAGGCAATCTGACTAGAGACTGACCAAAACTGCATTTCCGCTTCCCACTTCTTCCTTTACTTGCCGCCATTTTGTTCCGGCTGGGGAATGATGCAGATGGGAGTGGGGCAACGTTTCAGGCTTTGCACTTGCGACAAAGACAAAAGAAGCAACAGAAAGAGACAGCCACAAACAAAAAGAGACAGCAAGCAAGCAGAGAGATACTCAGATAATACCACCAAGCTGAAGAAAGAGAGAGTTACAGTAGTTATGCAGTCTCTAATCTGTTCTCTACAATTATAAGTACACATTATTTTTATATAATTTACTATGCAGACTTCCAGTGGCTGTAACGGTGACTTCCAGCAGAAGATGCCCTATGGGGGAAGACTGCTTAGTAGATATGTTACACATAATCAGTATTAGTACTATGTGTCTCTTAAAGCAGCAGTCCTGGTGACACTTTTTTTCATAGTTAATTTGAGCTCCGGGGACTCCCTGCTTCCCGTGACATATACCTCCAGAAGGGGGTACCAGTAGCAGCCCAGACGGGGCTAGTCAGGGCTATCAATATGGCGACATAAATGTCCCATGTCCTGCGGACCAATAGGAAGCCATGATGTCATCCCTTGCGGCTTCCTATTGGCCCACATGATGCGGGATCTTTAAACTGAGCAGAGATACCGGCCCTCCTTCTGAGGTAAGCATCTCAGGAAGCAGAGGGTCCCCGGAGCTGAAATAAACAGGGTTCAGCTCTGGAAACCACCTACTTCAACCCTACATTTCTTTTTTTAAATAATGTCGCCAGGAGTGCTGCTTTAAACCCTACAGTTAGAAGTCACAGTTATACTGGTCACCCAGTGGGTAATATTTATATCTCACATCTCCGCTCTCTTCAGGCATGTCAGCATTCTGGACAATATGGTAAACAAACTGGAAAAATACGCTAACCACCTGGAGGAAGTTGTGGAGGAAAGGACCGTACAACTGATGGCGGAGAAAAAAAAGACGGACAAACTGTTATCAACCATGTTGCCAAGGTGAGAAAGCAATGTACATTGTATTATAGGCTAAAGCAGTCAAATTCCGGGCATTATTGAAATTCCTGCCCTCTGATTGGTTAAAATTCCGGGCATTATCCAATCAGTAATGCCCGGAAATTTAGCTGCTTGCAAAGTGTTGATTTCAATGTGATTATTTTCAGCCAATCAGCTTTCAGAAGAGCTGAGACAAGGCAGGGGATTGGTCTAAAAGTAGGAACAGCTCTGAGACAGGGCAGGGGATTGGTTAAAAAGTATCAGCCACGATTTGACTCCTCCCCCTTGCTCCATGAACTGAGAAGATTCAGTTGAATTGGTGGGGTGGGGGAGAGAGAGAGTTTGCAAAGCAAGTGAGTGTCTGTCTGCAGTTTGTTTCTGGCTGTAGTTTCTCTGTGTGTGTCAGTGTGTCAGTGTGTCAGTGTCAGCAGCAGCAGCAGCAGGAGCAGCAGCAGCAGCAGCAGTGTTTGAGTGTTGCAGCAGCTATGTGTGTGCTGTGCTGTTGGGTTTTATTTGTGTGTAGCAGCAGTTTGTGTGTGTGTAGAGGTTCTGTGTTGTGTGTAGAGGTGTTGTGTGTAGAGGATTTGTGTTGTGTGTAGAGGTGCTGTGTTGTGTTGTGTGTAGAGGTGCTGTGTTGTGTGTGTAGAGGTGCTGTGTTGTGAGTGTAGATCTCCAGTGTGTGTGAGGAGGTGCTGTGTTGTGTGTGTGTGTGTGTGTGTAGCAGCAGTTTGTGTGTGTGTAGATCTGCTGTGTTGTGTGTTAAGCTGCTCTGGTGTGTGTGTGTGTGTGTGTATGTGTGTGTGTGTGTACAGCGGGGGCGGCAGTGTGTGGATATAGATATCTGCAGTGTAAGAGTATATAGAGGTGGTTTCATGTATTTACCATTTTATTTGAATAAAAAAATCTATTTACTGTAACTATACAAAAGTGTCTATTATTTATGAAATAAGCCTACATTTAGCCTATAATAGAAATAATCCCCTCAGAACAGGGCATTACTGGCCAATAATGCCCTGGCTGGGTTAAAGTCCCTCGGCTTCGCCTCGGGCCTTCAACTCTTCCAGCCAGGGCATTATTGGCCAGTAATGCCCTGTTCTTCGGGGATTATTACTTAATTATTAAAATGGATTGCAAGAAAACACTTACGCAACAGTGTTCTGATTAACATTTCCTTACCCAGAATACTCGTCTGTGTAAGCAGTGCGGGCCATATTTACAAGTAGTTTTCTGCCGGAGGATAGATACCTTCCAGCGCTGGGAGACAGACCATTTAAGTCAAAAGGGCCCAGATCCACAAGAGGGTGCTAAGCTTTAGCACATGTTTATTCCCATTCATATATCAATGGAATCCTGAGCGGTGCTAACAATTAGCACCCCTTAGGAGATCTGGGCCTTCGGTGGATCTTATGGCAGAGAACTGCTTAGTTGATATGGGCATATTGTACAGAGAATTACATTTTTCGTTTTAAAAACCTGTGGAATACTAGAGATGGACATATTTTTTACAAAATATGAATTTGCCGCTAAAATCATTTTTTCCCTGCATTTTCGAATATTTGCTAATTTGTTAGAGTTTAAAATAAGTTGACACTATTTTCTTTAAATTGGGAAATTCAAGAATATTTGAAAATTCGCACACAAAAAATGTCAAACGTTTAGAAAATGTGAGAATATTCAAATATGTGTAGAAACTTTAAAGAATGGAATATTTGAACATTCGCTAAAAAGAATCGGGACAAAATGGAAAATTGGAAAAGATTTAAACATTTAGAAAAAAAAGGAACGAATATTTGACATTTTGAGAATACTTGAAAATGTGGAAAAAAATTCAAATATTTGAAATATTTGTGAATGTTTTCATTTTTCTGAAGATTAGAAAAATATCCCACCAATAACGTCGACACATTTTCTCATCTCCACCAAATAATCTCGTGTTCCCAAAATTTATTCTCAGATTTACCACTAGATGTCAGCCTTAACTTCTGTTTGGGTTACATGATTTTTGACTTCTTGTAGTCATACAATAAGATGTCTAGGAAATTCCCGAAAAGTGTATCTAGACACACAATAATTGTATTTTGCTTTCAACTGCGTTACATGAGAAACTTGTTAAAAAAAAAATGAAATCTTTCTTCTCTAACTCTCTTCTCAATTCTCTGATTGCTCCATATAACCATTCCCAAATATTCTAATATTCTAATATTCGTAGGGCCAGAATACCTTGATATTGTACATTACATACATACCACTTCTGCTTAGGTAAAAGAATGTTGCAGTCATTTATACATCCGCTTAAAAAATCCCAATAGTGACTATTATTAACGTGATTTTTTTCAGGGCAGCAATTAAGTAGTTAAGCAGAACTATGGTTTTTTTTAATAGGTTTTTTAATTATAGCTTTTTTTTCTTGTGTAAGTGTAATTTTCTTCCTTTACTTTTACTATGAGCACTACCTATTGAAAATTACAGTGACCGTAAAACACATTACACTTACATTTTAGGGTGCGTCTCAATGTTGTGTTTCATGATCTGTGTAGTATCTTCTGAAATAGACTGACCAGAACAGCTCACTGAATGTAGAGATACAGGAACTTTTTGCCAAAGTTAAAATCCGCCACAAAAACAGTGTCTCTTCAAGTTTAACTATCCGCAAATTTGTCTGAGTTCGAAGAAAGTCGTCTTTATATTTAAAAACTTTTTTTATTTGAATATACGACAATTTGACTAAGAGAAAGCGACAATTTGCTGAAACGAGAATCGAATTTAGAAAGTTCTCTTCACCCAACTTAAATCTCCCCTCCCCCCCCAAATCTTTGCAACAAATAAAAAAAATGATATAGAGACATAAGTGGAATTTCTTTTGCACTTTTTTTGACGGGTTTGCGTACAAATAGAAAAGTGTGTGAAGGTTCGTTGGAGGAACTTTGGCACATTCACCATCTGTACATCTACACTGTAAAAGGAGATGATCATGTTATGTTCTAATGGCAGGAACGTGACCGCACATTCCATCCGTGGACTAATTGCTCATTTGTGTGTTCAGCTTCATAGCAGAGCAGCTGATGGCCGGAAAGTCTGTAGAACCTGAGAGCTTCAGTTCGGTGACAATCTTTTTTTCTGATATTGTGGGATTCACAACCCTGTGCTCCTCCAGCTCCCCGTTGCAGGTCGTAGATCTGCTCAACGACCTGTACAGTTTGTTCGATGAAATTATCAAAACGTATGATGTATACAAGGTATGACAAGATTTCCTTTGGTTCATTACAGGGGTCATTATCCCAATGTCTAGGTAGGTAGCATTAATGGTAAGGTAACACATTTTAAGTATTTATTGAATAGTGGGTGCACTATATCACAGGCTGCCGGTGTCCCTGCAGTCAGAGAAACGGTATGCCAAACAGAATGGCGGCTTTAAATGTCCCGCGTCATGCTGGCCAATAGGAAAACGTGACATCATCGGTTGAGGCTTTCTATTGGCCAGCGTGACCAGGACATTTAAACTTAATAGGGACACAGGCAGCCCCTACAGAGGTAATTATCTTTGGAAGCACATGGTCCCCATAAGCTCCGGAGAACCCCTGCTTCAATCCTGTAATTTAAAAAAAAAGAAAGAAAATGAAAACGCATTGCAGCATTTTCTGCTGCTTTAATATATGTAAAATGAATGACTATCTAATTAAAACAAAATGGTATTTCCTGTTTAATAACCATTTATAAGGTGCATGTTTCAAATGCATCACTGTTTTCTTTACTTTATTTTTTTTCTATGAGTTTAGTTTTTTTTAATCAGTTTGGCAATTTCAGTACAGATCTAATAGGAATTTAAGGGTAATCCTGGATGACTCCACTAACATACGTGATTTAAAAATAGTGCCACGGTTTCCTGGATAGGCAGAAGTCAGAGGTTGATGAAGAGATATTGGATCATACTAACTCATTTGTCTTTTGCCATAAGAAATGTTTCAGTGCTGGAACACCCCTTACGTTTCAGCCTATTCATGTCACCGGGCTATAAAGCGTCCTCTAGTGGCACAAGATGTTTTATGGCACAATACTGTCCAGTAAATATGGGCCATTATCTACTACACTTCAGTTTTATTCCATTAAACTGTAATACGTAGTGTAGATCGTGGCAGTATGGTAACTCCTGTTGAAGTCAATGGGCGTGTTCATGGGATAGTGCCCCGATTAGTACTATTGGAGCTTAATGAATAACCTCCTCCATTTATGAACTAAACTACATCTGTGAGATGTCACAATGGAGGGATGATAGTTCCACTTTCGAATGGATTACTTGGTATTCCTCCTTCTCTGCACATAAAATGCTATTTAGCACAGCAATATTTCAAGTATCTAATTAAATTGGCTGGCAGAGAAGGGCGGGTTAGATCAGATATTTTCCCTAAACCATCTGTCACTAAGTTGCTCTGATGTTGATGGCCTTAAAACTATTCCTTTTTATTCACTGCAGGTGGAAACCATCGGAGATGCCTACATGGTTGCAAGTGGTCTCCCAATACATAATGGCATTCTGCACGTAGAGGAAATTGCCACAATGTCCCTCCATTTCCTTAGTGCAATGTTGACCTTTAAAATAAGACACATGCCTAAAGTAAAGCTGAAGCTTCGCATAGGCCTTAATACTGGTACGTGTGGTCTGTCCAGGAGCTTCCCAGTAACAGCCTGTACAGGGCAGGACTCGATCCATTGAATATTAAAGGGACTATGGGGGTTAGATCCACAGAGCTCCGTCAATGATGAGACATTACAGTAACTTCAGTTAACATCTCGTTAAGTGCTAACGGGGATCTTCAAAGCTCATTAACGATGCGTTAAGTGCTGTTGTCAGCCATAACGAGGCCTTGCGTTACTATAACGGGCGTTAGTGTTAATGATATGCAAAAGAGGCGTTCTCTGTAACAGCGCTAATCCACAGAGCGCCGTTATAGTTACCGCAGGGATTTAACGTTACGTTACTTAGGTCAGAGCTAAAGGTGGCGTTACTCACACCCAGACACTGAAATAGAACTGTTAGATCAGGGATGCACAAACTGGGGGGCGTGGCAGTTAAAGAGGCCCCGCACTTCCCCAAGTTATTTAAATTAAATGCCAGGGGACCGCACAAGGCCTCTGTAACTTCCCTTACCTTGGCTTCCTGCGACGCGTCGTCATGGCCATGGGGACACATGACATCACATTACCATGGCAACGTGATGTCACATGACCCCGCACCAGAGCCAAGGTAAGTTTGGGGTGCGAACAGGGGTGGACAGCATGCAGGGGGGAATGTTTGTGCACCCCTGTGTTAGAGGATCTGGATAAGTGTAAGACTCCAGTTTGGTATGATTTAACTATCATACTGTTATTTACAGGGTTCTTTTCCTCTCCTGTCTTCTCTTTTTTTAAATTTAATTAAACACCTATTCAGGGTCTGGATGGGAGTAACGCCACATTTGGGTTATTTGAAGCTAAGGCAAGGCAGTGCTAAAATGGCATTAAAGCAGCAAAACGTGAAAAATCCTATTTTAAAAATAAATAAATCAGTTCTGTAGTATTAGATAATACTGTCTGCATTTTATTTTAAAACTCCTAAATTCATTTTTAATGATTTTGTAATGCACTGATAATCCATTGGTTGCTACAGCAACCATTTAGAAAGTCATATCCACTTCCTCTTTTGAAATACACACATTTTTGAGCTATGCCCAGCAGACTAATGCTCTGAAAGCTGTAACAATAATGTGTAACACTTAGTAATATAATGTTACATTGCAGCTGCAGCATTTCACAGACTGCAGCACAAAGTTAGAAGGCGGCCATTTCGTTAGGCACACAATCAGGATTTTTATAGGTTTATAACAGGAGCACCAAACGATTGCCAGCTTAGGTAAGAATGTAGAATAATACATTGTCACATGCTTACAACATAAAAATAAGAAAAAAAAGGGAGAAAATAGTATTGCTGCTTTAAGATTACTAACGGACATTTGTTTTGCATATACAGCTGAACCCCGTTATAACGTGGTACTCGGGGTCCACATAATGAGACCGTGTTATAACAGGGATCACATTATAAAAAAAAAAAAGCTGCGATCAGGGGTTCCGCGGGGCTTATCTGCATCTGCAGCTCTCTCCCTGCTTCATCAGCTTCGGGCAAGGGTGGTGTGTGTGTTTTGTTTTAATAGGGCTCTTGTTGTCTGTCCTTTCCCCTATGGATTTTGACACCTAAAGACTACATCTCCCAGCATGCTTGCTGCCTGACAGAGCCTCGTGATTTGTTATTAAAGTTTGCCCCTCAAGAAATTATTTATTTATTTTTCAATGGGAGCCACGCTGAGACCGCGTTATAAGCGGATCCGCGTTGTAGTGTATCACGCTATAACAGGGTTTTTTTGTATTTAGAAAAGTAGTCCCAAGGGGGGCACAGGCGGAGCACTGCCAAATCGATGAGGGAGAAAGGGGGCTGCATCCAGTAGTAATAAAAATATATTTATTGAGTGATCAAAGCAAGAACATAAACACTTTTACGCGTTTCGGGAATTGCGTCCCTTTCTCAAAAAGTGTATCCGCGTCTGCATGCATACCCGTTTCATAGCTGTCCCCCGCCCTCGGCGATGATGTCACGGGGCCGAAAACTCACGCGAGTTGGTCAGAGAGACCAACCCATTGGCTGAGAACACCACCAATGAGTAGCCTCCCTGAGATCTCGCCCCCAAGTGAGCCGTGGGACCGGGAGGTGCCAGAGAAAAAGGGGCATAGCTGCAGAGAAAAAAATACAAAACACATTGTGCAAACATAACAACTTAAAAATTATACATAAAGTTAAAATCACGGATAAAAACCAACTGTTTGGGATAGAAAGGCTCTCAACAAGATATGGGTTAAACACATGGCATGAGTCATATTATTCTCAGTACTGGTATAACAGCTAGAATAACAAAACTGGCATATATAGAACCACAGAGCAGGTATAACAACTTATAGTAAGAGATATTAATATATCTAGATTCTCAATAAGTAAATCATATTGGTAGTATAGTACAGAATTCATGTAGCGAACAATGCTCAAAGGATGAATTAGAGATGAATTAATCATCTCCAGAGTTAATGAGTGAAGTTTTCATTAAATGAGGCATATAAGCATCTATGTGGATTATTGATCATTATATAAAGATCCAAAATTGGTTAGCTTCAACCCCTCTTGTGCAATCAATAAAGACTGTGATGTCCATCTTATTTGTATATATTGTAATAGTGCAGAGGAAGGGGCAACAGGAAGGGGAATGGGGAGGGGAGGTGAAAGAGGGGGGAGGGAAGGGAGGGAGGGGGAGGAGGGGGGGAGGGGGTAGGGGAGGAGAGTGAAGAGAAGAGAAAAAGGAGGGGGGAAGGAAGGAGGAAACGTTACAGAATCAATGATATCAAAAAATGATAATAAAACAATCATATGAGAGAAACGAAGAAATAAATGACTATGTATAATAAATCTGTTAATGTCTGGGAATTCAGATAATTTAAGCAAGAAAATGCTTGAGTTCCCAGTCCAGATTTATGCCCCTGGGTGCCATAGACCTCCCAGCATGCTTGCTGCCTGACAGAGCCTCGTGATTTGTTATTAAAGTTTGCCCCTCAAGAAATTATTTATTTATTTTTCAATGGGAGCCACGCTGAGACCGCGTTATAAGCGGATCCGCGTTGTAGTGTATCACGCTATAACAGGGTTTTTTTGTATTTAGTTTGAGGATACCCGTTAAACTCAGGGAAAGTACAAGAAATTACCTATTTAGGTATCGTCACATTAGTAGCCCAGATGTAACGGAGCTCTGTGGATTTCCACCTAAGAATCCAATAGAATTATAATAAAACATGATAAAACCAGAAGAGGGTTATTTAGCAAAAATAAATGAAATGAGTAATACATGTGAAAAAAACAATAGGAATTGAAGCTAAAAACAGATGAAGAGTTACAAAGGTAAAGGATTAGAAGTGTTAATTCATCTTTCCCAAAGTCCTGGGAGTTCCAGAAACACGCTGAGATCTATGTACTAAACTATAATTTTAAATTTTTTTGGTGCATCGTATGTATGGAGGTTGTTATGTGATTTCATTAATATGGCACATGGTTCATTGCTTGAAATGAGGTTTGCCGCATTGCGTCATGTTGAATACATGATTGATACATTTTAAATGAAAACAGAAAGATGTGTATTTTTGTTATGTATAACTTGTAAAAATATATAATATATTACACTAGTAATTCATATTTAAGTGTCATACTGGAAAAATACTACATTTGGTTAACCTATATAATTAAATATCTGTACTCCATCAAATACATTTTTGGCTGATACATAACAACTTAATTCTGCAGTAACAATATAAAGAGATGTTTCAGGATTACGCCAGATTTAACTTGATGAGCGATTTTGACGGACGTTCTACCTAGATTTTTTTAGTACATGCCATCACATCTGTTCCACAAGTGCTTTCCATTTCTGTGCGCCAAAATATTTGCTGAAATAATTTTTAATATGTAAGGCGCACATTGAGAAAAATAAGGTTAGTACATAGGGGCAATTTGAGATTTCCGTGTGTCAATTTTACACAACAAATGCTATTATTTCTTTCACTAGCACAAAGAAATTCATACAGACCAGTCACTTAACCCTAGTTTAGTTTTACTATACATTGTAGTATTTTCCAGCAGGTTTAGGGCCAAAACGATATCTACAGTACGAGTATACGTTACACATAAAGAAATAATAGTTCTGACTTGTTTATACTAACATGCTAATCTCTGCCCTCTATAAGTGCAGGTCCTGTTGTGGCAGGAGTGGTCGGAGTCACAATGCCCAGGTACTGTCTGTTTGGGGACACTGTTAACACTGCATCGCGGATGGAAAGTAACAGTTTACGTAGGTAAACTTTGGATCTTTTATCAGAGTGCTTCAAGCAATTAACAATATAATGAATTCTATATATTACTCACTATTTGGCCTACTGTAATATTAAGAATCTTTGCTCAATCAAACAATGTGGGACATAATATTATATTACATATTTATACACTACAGAAGGAGGCACTGTGGAAGAGTTACAAATAGGACATACAGATGTAGCCAAGTGTATTGTAACAACTCTTAACACAGAATATGTTATGCTTTTTAACTTGTTTATTAATGACCTTGAGGTTGGCATAGAGAGCAACGTCTCCATCTTTGCTGATGATACTAAATTGTGTAAGGTAGTAAAATCAGAGCAAGATGTAATTTCTCCCCAGAAGGACTTGGAGAGACTGGAAATTTGGGCAGGTAAATGGCAGATGAGGTTTAATACAGATAAATGTAAGTTTATGCATTTGGGAAACAAGAATAAACAAGCGACTTACACATTAAATGGGGATAAATTGGGGGAATCCTTGATGGAGAAGGATTTAGGAGTGCTTGTAGACATCAGGCTTAGCAATGGTGCCCAAAGTCATGCAGTAGCTGCAAAGGCAAACAAGATCTTATCTAGCATTAAATGGACAATGGATGGAAGGGAAGTAAACATAATTATGCCCCTTTATAAAGCATTAGTAAGAACACACCTTGAATATGGAGTACAATTTTGGGCACCGATCCTTAGAAAATACATTATGGAACTAGAGAAAGTACAGAGAAGAGCCACCAAATTAATAAAGGGGCTGGACAATCTAATTTATGAGGAGACGCTAGCTAAATTAGCTTTATTTACATTAGAAAAGAGGCGTCTAAAAGGGGATATGATAACTATATACAAATATATTCGGGGACAGTACAAGGAGCTTTCAAAAGAACAATTCATCCCACGGGCAATACAAAGGACACAGGGTCATCCCTTAAGGTTGGAGGAAAGGAGATTTCACCAGCAACAAAGTAAAGAGTTCTTTACAGAAAGGGCAGTTACAATGTGGAATTCATTATTGGCACGCTCATGCTGCCCGAAAACCTGACAAGACCGCGGTACTGAGGTGGGAAAGAAGAACTCCACACACCCACAGCAGCAGAGGCATGCCCAGTGTGGTATTTGAGCAAAGCCGGGGTTTGGGCCAAAGAAAAGGATTAGTAGGGTACTTGCCGGGTCCTGGGTAGTAGAATCAAGAGTGTCCGTAAGCCAAAGGTATGGGGGTAGTGAGAGTTGCGTAGTAGTGTTCCGTTTGCCAACTCTGAGGGGTTAGAGAAGACAGCGTAGTAGAGGAATGCCAGGGTCGAGATCCAGGGAAGGTAAGCAGACTGAAGCCGGGTCAGGAACGTTGATACAGAGCCAAGCACAAGACCAGAGCAGCACCAAGGTACCAGAGATTATGCTGAGCACTGACTGACTGACTGAGAAGGCGCTATATACCCGACAGGCGCCAATCAGAGGAAAGGAGGGGTGGAGGCAGGACTTGAGGAAGGGCCTGGATAGGAGTCAATTGGAGAAGGGGACGGATAGTTGGGCCCTGAAGCTCGGGAGCGTGGCGCGTGGTGACGCGATAGGCGGGGGCGGAGCTAGCCAGTGACCGGATTGCAGAAGAAGCGCGGGTCCTGTAAAGCCAACGGCTGGCGTGCGTGACCCGGAAGAGGAGAGAGAGCTGCGGGAGAGGCGCCCGCGATGGCGGGGGTTCGGCGGGAATCAGGAACTGCGGTAACGAGCACCGAGGAGGGTAAGGGAGAGACGCGGTTTGCTGGTCGTGAGCCCTGGGCCCTTACAATTAGCCATGGAGACTGTGATGGCAGATGCAATAGATTTGTTCAAAAAAAGTTTGGACATCTTTTTAGAAAGTAAAGGTATACAGGGATATACCAAATAATTAAACACTGGAAGGATGCTGATCCAGGGAGTAATCTGATTGCCAATTCTTGGAGTAAGGAAGGAATCTATTTCTCTCCTAATGAGATATCATTGGATGATATTTCACTGGGTTTCTTATTGTTTGCCTTCCTCTGGATCAATGTACTCTAAGTACGGCTATAGGATAAAGTATCTGTCGTCTAAATTTAGCATAGGTTGAACTTGATGGATGTATATCTTTTTTCAACCTCATTTACTATGTAACTATATCGCAGAACATCTCACTACAGTATAATGTGAAACATTGTGCTATAACGCGGAACATGGTGCTATAACGTGGAACATGGTGCTATAACGCACAAACATTGTGCTATAACACAGAACATCGTGCTATAACATGCAACATTGCGCTATAACGCGGAACACCACGCTATATCACCGAACATTACGCTATATCACCGAACATTACACTATATAACGCAGAACATCGTACTATAACACAGAACATTGCGCTATATAATGCAGAACATTGCGCTATAACACAGAACCTTAATCTATACAACGCAGAACATCACAATTTCCCCACCATTACGCACCAGCACGTGCAATAACTCCAGCTGCGTCTGTATTTTTGTGAAACTTGCTGTTATTTCTTCACACATTTATTAACTATTTACACTGTCATATTTGAGCTGGTATTTACCGTGTCTGCCTGGGAACATTTTAACATATAAGAATACATTTTTTGCATCTCATGCTATGAGGTAGTTTATAGTATTAAGTATTGTGAGTGATGCTAATAAACTAATGAAACAGCTATTCAAGTTTATAAAAAGAATTTACATTTTAATAGTCATCCTTTTTAGCTGAAATCTTTGTACCTTCCTCCGGAAGGGGAAAAATTGATCAATAAAGCGCACTGTTTTCATGTTGGTAAATGTCTCCTTTATGTATAATCTGACTTCAGTTGTAGGGTATTCTGATATTAATGAATACTGTGTTTATAGTGTTGGATTGGAGTGCTGTTACCATCACTGTTAGTATATGGTTTTAATCCAATCGGATTCATATGTAGCCATACAAATGATATTTTGTATTATGACGTTACTATATAAATAGCTAAAGAGATTACACACCTAATTAGTTTACTGATTTGATCAGAAATTTGTTTATTACCCTTACCAAATAATGAGCTTTAGCTACAGCACCTTTTTGTGATATTTCTTATGTAGTGATATTTATGTGTTATTTCATCTTATTTCCCTTTTAATAAACAGTGAGTTTTATTTTCTCCCAGCTCTCCGGATTCATGTTTCTGAAACAACTGCTAAAGCTCTGGATACAATTGGGGGATATGATTTAAAGGAGAGAGGAACCATTCAGATAAAAGTATGTCATACACATGTGCATATGGTATTCTAACCTGTATTTATGTCCTTCTTAGATTTGTGATATTGACATGATATGCAGATAAATAATGCAGTTCTTTGTTGCTTGTGACAGGGCAAAGGAAAACAAAAAACATTCTGGCTGAGGGGAAAAACAGGCTTTCAAATGCCTTTGCCAGACTTACCTCCTGATCTAGAAGATAATCTGCATGTCCCCTCTGAGGTAAGCGCTTTTTTCTAATCGGAATTTGTTTTTAACCCCTCTAAAATAATGTAATGATCTCAGCTAATTTATTATGTCATTGGTGTATCTTTATTCTGGACCCAGGCTCATATGTAGCATGTGAGTAAGTAAGTCCATGTAGATTAACTCGTCCCCTTTAAAAGCACACAAAGTCCTTCTATTTTCTTCAACTTTATTGAGGGGAGTTAACAGAAATATAAAAGTTCTATATGTGGATTGTGCTAGCAGATTTCTCTTGTCAGGAGAATAACCTATGAGAGGAAGGTGTTCTACTATGGGGAGTGCTTCTCTGAGGGGAAGGTAAAAAGGATTTCCTTTCTGAGGGAGCAGTGGAAGAAGTGTCTACTCACGTTGGCTGCTTGTTGGGAAAGAAAGCACAGTCAGACAGGAACAGGCTATAGGGCAACTGACTAGAGGCTGTGTAAAAGGGGATTACTTGTAACAACTATGTTGCAATATACACAGCTCTGTCAGCTTCAGAGCAGGGAAAAAACATGTAACTTTAGCTGGGGAGGGCTGGCAGTCTGAGAGCAGGAACAATACAGAGAAATGAACAATCCTGTTCCAGGACACTCCCCATCTGGCATGTATGTGGAACATATAAAATACTATAACAACGTATCAAGTCCATGTTCACATAACAATGTGATGCCGGCCAGTACCACTGGCTCCAAGACCCCCTTTGGCAAGGGATGCCGGGTGGGCGCACCAGTCCAGGATAGCTGGATGCTCCACAATGTCTCTTTGTCAAAGTCTCTGCAACTGTTTCTTTTTGAATGTGTCAGAGAACAGTCTTTTTTGCCTCTGTGACTTTGTTAACAGTATGCAACCTTTCCCACCAAGCATTTGAGAGAAATGGCTGTGCGTCTGAGATGTGCCATTGCTCGCAGGAGGATTGTCCGATTGTTTTTCTTATTTTGGGCAATCTCTTTGTCGATCACCTTCAGGAGGTTGTTTTCTTCCCTTAGTGAAGTTGGCTCATCATCCTTTGTCGTCTTGATCACTGAACATCCTAGGCCATTGTCACATTCCCCTGATATGACGATGTTTTTGTGGTTCTCAGGGGTATGACCTTGTTTTTCTTCCATGCTTGACCTTCCTGTCACCTGAATATGGCCAAGACATGGTTTGGAGAGGGATGTGTGCCCACGTTCCATTATATTTGTTCTGCGGGCATCAACATAGTCTGGTTTGTGCCCTTTGCCAATACAAACATTTCCCACTATCACCCATCCTAGGTCAAGTCTTTGGGCAAATGGGGAGTTGTGGGGTCCGTTGTGCTGTTCACAGATTTTGTGCAACCCTCAAAATCTTGACATCTTGCTCTATCGGCGGGCTGCGGTCAGCTATTCCCCTGAGGTGTGGGTGACGGCGTGCCACCTCTGGTGTGGGAAACTCATTCCTGTTTGCCGCTATGTGATTACACTCTATGAGTGTGAGGAGACGTATCTTTACTCTGTATTTCACTGAACATATGATATAGCCATTTGCTCTCCTCCCCGTTGTCTCAGTCAGTCCTGCGCAGGTTCTGAGTGTGTAGGGTGAAGCATTGTCTTGTGTGTTGAACAAGCTATACAACTCTGACTTCGCTAATGATCTGTTGCTTTGATCATCGATGATTGCGTACATCCTAATAGACCTCTCAGGTTGTCCTTGGGGGTATACTGCGACAAGGCATATTTTGGAGCAGGACCTTTGGTCACGTCCTTCTCCGCAAACCTCGGTGCTCTGGGATGTGACAGATGTTAACTTCTCTTCTCCTTCCTCCCCGCCATGCTTTGCCATGGAGGAAGGGTTGTTGAGGTTGTGAAGTGTCAGCACCTTTGGATGTAGAGATGTTACATGCTTGTCACTGTTGCACACTGCACATTTGATGGCTTCTTTACAGTCTTTTGCTACCCCATCTGGCACCTTGGGGAGAGTCAGTAGGAGGAGTTGGGGGGAGTTACATGGTGCACAGATTATAATTAGATGTATCACATTCTGTATCTCTGTCCCAGCTCGCACCTTAGAGAGAGTCAGAAGGAGGAGTTGGGGGGAGTTACATGGTGCACAGATTATAATGAGATGTATCACATTCTGTGTCTCTGTCCCAGCTCGCACCTTGGGGGCGTCAGTAGGAGAAGTTGGGGAGAGTTACATGGTGCACAGATTATAATGAGATGTATCACATTTTGCATCTCTGCCCCAGCTTGCACCTTGGGGGCGTCAGTAGGAGGAGTTGGGGAGGAGTTACATGACGCACAGATTATAATGAGATGTATCACATTCTGTATCGCTGTGCGTCATTCTTTTTTGCTTTTATTCGCTTCCAAAATCTGCTATAACTGAAGAGACAGAAGTCTAAAATATGAAAATTTCTTGCATATGATTCAATTCTGCTCCAGAAAACAAATCGGCATGTCGAAACACACTTTTCTCTGCGTTGATACCCCCATAATGTTAATGGGAAACAGAGCAGGTGTTTCACCCTACCTCTACCAGACCAGGTCTCTGTATCAAAGCAAAGTGGAGAAATTTTGGGACAAAACAATTGCACCAGATGTAGCAAAGAAAACATTTCAATGAAAACTATTTTTTAAGTCTGGAGCAGTTTTTTGCCCCGGAATTGGATCACTTTTTGGATATACTGGGGCCTGTGTACTAAGATTTTTATTTTTAAATTGTGCGCCAATATTTCAGGGCTAAAAAGTAATAGAAACTTTAAATGATGCACTTTTTCCATTATTTGGCTTACAGAATGTTTTTTTTAGTACATACCATTCACATCTGTACACCTTGAGCAGTCCATTTTTTTAAAAAATGGCGCCGATTCTCCAGCGCGCATGCGCAGGGCAAGCAGGATATCCATCCCGCTGCCTGTGGGCCCACCCGCTCATCCCCCGCCCCCCGCTCCCACCCCTCGGCTCCCAACGTGGGATGGAGGGGCTGTGCCGTGGGATACCCCTGCGCGCGCGCCAACCTAACTTCCCTCGCGCGCCCCAACCCAACTTCCCCCATGCGCGCCTCCTGCCCTGGGCAACAGCCGTGGGATTAGCCCGCCAGTCTCGACCGCCCCCCCCCCCCCCCCAGCCGCCCACCTCTCACGTGCCACCTGAGCCCACCTCACGCGACCCCCTCCAGCCCCGGCAGCTGCCGCGGGGATATCGGGGGCAGGGGGGGAAGTGACTGGCGGGCAAGGAAAAAGGAAGCAGCACCAGTCACTCACTCACCCACCCAGTCACTCACTCACCCACCCACTCACTCACTCACCCACCCAGTCATTCACTCACCCACCCAGTCACTCACTCACCCACCTAGGCAGGCAGTCACCTGTCTTTTGTTGAAAATATTAAAATAAACGGGTTGCATTGTAATGTTTTTTTCCGTATTACAATAAGAAAACAGTTAAGTAAAAGTTGCGCGCTAATTTTTTTTTCCGTGGTAGGTGCGCTATGGGTTAGGGGAGAAGGGGGTGTGCCATGGGTTCGGGGGAGGGGGGGGCTGCTCATTTTATTTGTCCTGGGCCCCATGATTTCTGTTGACGGCCCTGAGGTTAGCACATAGGCGTAGTACACAACCGCAATTTAAAATGAGATTTTCTTGTGCCAATTATTGAGCCAAAAAAGCCATTTGTGAAACTCAGTGAATAGGCCCCATAGAACCCTAGAAGTGTCCTACTTGGATTTGAGGGGATGGAGAGGAGACACTTGCTTGATAACATCTCCCAGTCTGTAATTTTGAGACACCATACATGAATCTGCTCTATACAGCATCTGTATTTACCACGGGTCAGATATCCTTGCTATAAGTGCTACTGTACTCTACCACTTATCTAACGATGGTTAAGTCAGAAGTGCTGCCGCATTACAAATGTCCCAGAATGTATTTCCACCAGGATGTTGCAGTGTTTGTATTTCATTTACTGCAGGAAGAAGTGACCAGCTTTGCATATGACAATTTATAAATGCACACTGAAGATTGGATGATCTGCTTCGTTAGCTCAGAACTTCATTAGGACTGGAGGCCACCACAGACATTGATGGGCAGAATAGTCCTCCAACAACACATGGTCCAGAAAGGCAGGATGATGGGCTTGATAAACAATTTGATCTAACCCAGTATTGACAATTTTTATTATGTTTGTATGAATATTAGTAGTATAGCTCCTATTATTTATGCACTTTACAAGTGAGCTTAGAAAGAGTTACAGAATACAATATTACACATTGGTGATCAATCTCTACATCTTTTTTGGAATCAGGTGGATTTTGAGGGATTTTAAATATGCGTCTCTTGGCATCTGCATGGGAATTTGTGTAGGTTTGTGTGCAGCAATAGGAGGATACCCGATGCACATAATAGAATGTGTGTTTTTTTTTTAAATATTGTGATTATTAGTCCACATCAGACGTGAGCCGTGTTATCACGGAACCTTTCCAGGTGTAAAAGAACAAATAAACAAGTTTCATGTATCTGTTGCAGATGCTAACATTGAGAATAACCAATCACTGCCATACTTCAAAGTACTTTTAAATTCATCTTAATATCAATGTCCTATGACTTCTAGAAGGGAAGTGAAGGGAACATTATGATACATTTAAGTGGGGCAGTGTTATGAGTCCAAGAATCATACCTCTGCTTCAAGTGATGACTGTACCAGGGTTGCCCTACTATGCAGATTGAGAAAGACAGGCTTTGGAGTTCCCTAAAGCTTTTACTAGGAATTGAAATTTTGTGGTAATGTAAACTTTCAACAGCTTACACATTTGCTGCAGAGGTTGCTTGGGAAATTGAAAGTGTGTGTGTGTGTGTGTGTGTGTGTGTGTGTGTGTATATATATGTATATATATATGTATGTATATGTATGTATGTATATATGTGTATGTATATATGTATGTATGTGTATATATGTACAGTATGTATGTATATATGTACTGTATGTACAGTACACACACATATACAATGTATATATCTCACAGAAGGAATTTTTCTGACCATTCCGTTGTAAGTGCAACTCTGCTACATCGGCCACTCCAGTTGGAAAGGGGTTAAAATGTTAGTGTTGTATTAACTTGTGTATGCATAATTGTTAGAGGATGTAGGAAAAACTGGCATATCGTAGAATATCAGTATAGCTCTCATGATATTTTTTTGCATGGAATATTGACGAAAAATACTGGCCACCAATTCTACAAAATTATGGGTTTCAAAGATCTATTTACAAATGCACCATTGTTACATAGAAAGGGAAAAAGACATTATCAATGGAGAGGGTTTGAAGGTGGTCCAAAATGAGTCCAGCCCTGCAGTTAATACTCATTCTAAAACACAATTTCTAGTGACAGGTCTTTGAGAAAAATGGAGATTGTAATTTAACCATTTCATTCAACTCAGGGTTTGGTTCAATAACGGTATCCTATTTTCCTGAGGATGCTTGTTATTGGAATGGAGAACTCCGTGTCATCCACATGAGGTGAAGCAGCGTGAGCCGTCAAGTTGAACTCCTGCAGTGAAACTGTCCAAACATCTAGGGGCCTATGCAGAGAGCAGCGAATTTTAAAAATGGCGAATTTAGTAAAAAGTAGCTTTTTTGGAGAGTTTTATTCTCCATATGCAGAAAAGTGCGAATTCTGCTATGTTTAACATGGATGCGTGTGGCGAGTTTAAATTGGCGAGATGCGCGCTTCAGAAACGTGTAAAAACAAATTCGCGCCTTTTTTTTCCCATTGCAATGGCCGCGAGCGGCAGCTTCTTGCCAATTTTTTCTGGCTAGGCAAAAAGGAGACAATCGCGCCATTTTATTGGCGCGAACAGCCGCTAGATGCCGTTCGCGGCTCTCTGCATTAGGATATTTTTAAAACTGGCGAGATTGAGGTTCTCGCCAGCCGCGAGGCGAGTTTTACAAATAGAAAAGAAAAATTGGCGCGTTTTTCGGAACTCGCCATTTTCTGCTGTTTTCTGCGCGATTTTCTCCAAAAAATGGCGAATTTCGAAATAGCGCTGCTCTCTGCATAGGCCCCCTAGTTTTAAAGGGACATACTGCACATTCCCACAATGAGGACCAGGTGTTGAAGAACAGCTGTAATGAGAAATGAAGAAGTTGTTTGAAAGCATCTATACACCACAGTGTATAAATGTATGTACATAGAATTTGTTTCTTGAGTTACCTGGAAGGCAGTAATGGTTTAAGGATGCAGAACCTAAAAATATAAAATAAAATCGAGATATTGTAGTGGGAAGGTTGTAAGAAACATCTTTACTGTGTATTAGGAAACATTGAACAAATGCAATAATATAAATACTAATGAATACAATAATAGTCATAGAAATACTTACTACGAAGTGCAAACTCTGCCACTAAAACTCCCCCTGTTTGTTCATTTTGCTGCTTTCGCTTTCCACACGTCTGAGCGAGAGAAGGGAGAAAGGATCTTACTTTCGCATCGCATACTCCCAATGAAAAGATGCCAGATTTTGGTTCAACAACAAGAATGTCCATTAAAATACTTTGGCATCTAATTAAGTAAATGAAGTATTTTGTATCAAGTGAACAGTGGGGCAATTATGGAGCAAAATAACTGCACCATATGCATAACAAAAATTATTCTACTCATTTCAATTGGACTTTTTTTTCTTTGATACAAACAGTGTGATTATTGTTCGACTTTTGCCTTGATACATACACCCCAAGGACTTAACAATAAAAGTGCTGAATCAATACACACTTAAGTGTGCTAATCAATAGCTGAAGTTCAAGTAAATGTCGCCATTATATTTCAGGACTGAGATCTTTGCAAATGTGGCTAAAAAGCAGCTTGTGCAGTGCGAGTTTGCAAGGCAGTAATTAGCCTTTGAACAGGAAGACCTCCGCACCTTGGCTTCTGAGAGAGAAACACAGTGATTTCTTTGTGAGTCTGCCTAAGTCACGTTAAGTCAGACTGATAACTCCTCCTGTCAGATGCAGTATTCACAGTGCATACTAGGTATATTATTCTGCTATGTACTGCTCTACATTAGAAGAAAAAAAAATTAGCAAGAATTGCAGACCCCTTTTACTGAGGAAATAAATGAGAACAGTGTATTCTGACATAAATCACTTTATTCCTAACATCAAAAGTACCAGAATTCAGTCCCTAGTATAAAATGTTGTGTGCATGGTTGGCAGTCTGGCAGTACTTTTCTTTTCTTAAATTTTGGGGGTTTTCAACAGTTTTGTTCACATTATTCATGTTGCCAATTTTGCCAGTATTTCCCCACCAGAATTTGTGAAAATGGCAGTGACCTGGCACATTGACTTTGAACGATTACCATTTTTTTTGTGCAGAGCTACCTAATTTCCACAAAATATAGCGACACATTTCACCTGGTTTGTTAACTTTGGCAAGAATGTTTCACAGGATAAAAAAAGAAACATCAAGCTGAAAATATTATTGAAAATAAGAGACAGCGAGATCCTTTCTTGGCAGCCGTAGTTTCGAAAGAAGAGAGACAGATTTATTTCTTAACAGTTCCAAATTTTATTCTTCAGAGGCAATATAAGCTTTGTACAGACAGATTGAAATGAGAACCTTTCGCGATGGCTGCTGGTAATACATTCTAAAGCTACAAAAAATACATTTTTTTCTGACTAGAGACTAAATGTGTTTTTGATTCCTTGAGTCAATCATTAATGGTTAAGACAGTATTTCTTTACATCCTTATCTACATATTTTAGCTAGATGTTTTGATCATGTTATTAATCTTTGCTCTTACTTTAGAATTCCCTTGTTCTACAAAGATTAACCATTTTCCTAATCACAAAGATGTAACTATTTTTCTAATCTCTAATACCTATCTTTATCACCATGTCCATGTTCTGCCATTAATTAACTATTGTCACTTCCAGCATTCTGTTCTCATAACCTCTGCTTATATACCTCAGTGAAACTCAAAACGTTATGTGTAATTTAACAAGTTGATACCACATAGAAGTTATAATAAAAATTGGAATTTAAAGCTGCAGTTCAGTTTTTTTTTTTTTTTTAATTTATTTTTTTACTTCAATAGTTTCATGTGTGCAATCTCTAATTACCTAAAGAACTGTATAGCTGCAGGTCAATTCGTTCTCCATGTATTGATAGGTTGAAATTTGGTGACATAATTAGTGAAGGGATCTGTTTATGTTCTGCTCGTCTGTCAGTGGAAGCTCATGAATATTCATGAGCACTCCTGCACTGACATGTGCTAGAGGGAGGGCAGGGCTGACAAAGGGGTGTGCCAGGGCTTGTGACAGGACATGAAGGGGCAGTGCCTTAGCAAATGGCTGTTAAAATAGAATACAAGAAAATTGGTCTTTCAAAGTTGTTTTTTTAAAACAGAAAATGCTAAAAGTATTTTTTCTTACTACAGAACTGATTTATTAAAAAAACACACATGCAGGATATTGCCTGAACTGCAGCTTTAAGTCACAGGAGTCATTCTACACTAGCGAGCAAAGAAGTTAAAGCCACAAATCTGTATGTGACTTAAATACAGAATAAAAGACATTTATAGCAAAACTTACCACAGGGCAGGAAAACTTTTCACTGTCACATAAAAAGGTTTCACAATGCAGCCAGACCTTGGATAACTTGGGGACACTTTGGAAGCGGAAGGCATTGAACTGGAATGTTGCTTGGCTGTTCTTTCCATTTTCATGCATCACAACTGTGTCATCAGATGGACACCTGCCAGCAGAAGAAACACAATGTGTAACCTGCCAGCAGAATAAATAGAATGTGTAACCTGCCAGCAGAATAAATAGAATGTGTAACCTGCCAGCAGAAGAAATACAACATGTAACCTGCCAGCAGAAGAAACACAATGTGTAACCTGCCAGCAGAAGAAATACAACGTGTAACCTGCCAGCAGAAGAAACACAATGTGTAACCTGCCAGCAGAAGAAACACAATGTGTAACCTGCCAGCAGAAGAAACAATGTGTAACCTGCCAGCAGAATAAATAGAATGTGTAACCTGCCAGCAGAAGAAATACAACGTGTAACCTGCCAGCAGAAGAAATACAATGTGTAACCTGCCAGCAGAAGAAATACAATGTGTAACCTGCCAGCAGAAGAAACACAATGTGTAACCTGCCAGCAGAAGAAATACAATGTGTAACCTGCCAGCAGAAGAAACACAATGTGTAACCTGCCAGCAGAAGAAACAATGTGTAACCTGCCAGCAGAAGAAACACAATGTGTAACCTGTCAGCAGAAGAAATACAATGTGTAACCTGTCAGCAGAAGAAATACAATGTGTAACGGCATTGATTGACCCCAAATAAAATGTTGAATGTGTCAGAGCCATGCACATTTGCATATCTTTGTTTTACTTTTGAGCTGTAGTTATTTGGGTACAAAATGAACATTTGATCATGGGTATCAAAATCTGCTGAGAGTGAGACACAAAATAGAGACTTACCCAAGGTAGATCTAAAGCGTTATAACGTTATACACTCACCCTTTGCTGATCAGTTGCCACTGGATTTGGTATGCATAATCTGTAGAGGGAGTTGCCCAACAGTAGTTCAAAACGACTTTAAACCTGAAGGACAAACCCGGACTGAGTGACAATGTGATTATTTGTGTGTTATAAATCTGGTGCTGTTTTTTGTTGTTGGACTAGTACTGTTGCCATTTTGTGACAGGCAGATTTTGATAACAAACAAATCCCCTTTTGTGTGCAATACCTATGTGCATTACAATGATTCTATCAAGAGATGCAGCACATTAATGATTGTATCTTCGCTTAGATCTGCAACAATAAGTAATGTTTATCAGGTTTCTTACTTGAGCTTCTGCTCTGTTGAGCATACAAGTATACGACAGGTCAGGCTTTGCAGATTATTTGAGGTCCAAAACGGTAACTAAGCTACACAGCCCCTTTTAATATGTGCCCTCCTATAAATCTTTCTATGTATAGCTAATCTCCATATAGTTCTGAGTGACGAATACCATTCATTCTGCTGTGACGACAATACTGCACCTGCTGCTTAATCCTTTAGCTTCAACTCCAGCAAACACATCGGAGCCAATGTCTGACGTTTCCACTATGAAAGGGGCTTCCTTTTGGGCAGAAAACTTAGCATTCTTTCCAGAAAAATAACAGGAGAGTTAAACAAAAATATAACCCACAAACTGTAACATGACACACAGCTAGAAATTCACAGCAAGACCCTAGAAACAACTAGCTAGAATTAAGACCAAAATAATCCATATCGCATTTTAACCCTTTGACGTGTCAGAAGGATATGGATGTACAAAGGAGATACTGGAGCCTATGTAATAAGCTCATGGCTGAATTTTATTTGTGCGTCCACAGTTTAGTGTTAAAAAGTAATACAAACCTTCATGAAATGTGTCGTATTACGTAGAGAGGTCCTTATGTGATGTGATACAGTACATAGGATACATAGCAGCCTATTCTAGTAGCCTTCATAAAAAAAAATCGCTGGGCCAGTTACTCTGCCAGTTTTTTAAGAGTTGCTATCACAGTATTCAGAAAGAAAGGATTCCAATGCGCACAGTCTCATCAGGATTGGAAATATATAGAGAGAAGAAAAAACACAATAGTGTGATATTGTATACAACAATGTGAACAAAGAAAGTATTGCACTCACATTTAGTGAAATCTAACGGGCATTTCGGTTACTAAGTTTAACCACACTGATGTTACGGTCTCCGTTATCAGGACACCTCCGATGGTGTACACTGTCTCCAACAGCAGGACTCGCAGTGTCGTGCAGGCTCACCGGTAGCAGGATATTCTCAATAGAACAAATGAAACACAAATAGTGTGATAATTTTGTGTTATAATCAGTCGCTTTTGGTTGTTAAAGTAACCAACTTCAGAGTGTTGTTCTGGAGTCACAGGATACCTCCAGTAGGAAAAGGAAAAGGAAATAAATCTTTATAAGATAAAAGCAAATGCAAAGCTGCACCCAGATTGCCAAAAAAAGCTGCACTAAAACAACTGAATCCCCACTCTCAATACACCCCAGTGATGGCCAAACACCAGGGGATATCACATGGAGGGGGTACAGAGCTCCAGACAGCTCCAAGGGGTCTAATGCAGTCCTTGCAAGAGAGAAATAAAAGTCCCAACGCGTTTCGTCCAATAAGACTTCTTCCACATCACTGGGGTGTATTGAGAGTGGGGATTCAGTTGTTTTAGTGCAGCTTTTTTGGCAATCTGGGTGCAGCTTTGCATTTGCTTTTATCTTAAAAAGATTTATTTCCTTTTTCCTGCGTCCTTTTCCTACTGGAGGTATCCTGTGACTCCAGAACAACACTCTGAAGTTGGTTACTTTAACAACCAAAAGCGAATGATTATAACACAAAATTATCACACTATTTGTGTTTCATTTGTTCTATTGAGAATATCCTGCTACCGGTGAGCCTGCACGACACTGCGAGTCCTGCTGTTGGAGACAGTGTACACCATCGGAGGTGTCCTGATAACGGAGAGCCCGTAACATCAGTGTGGTTAAACTTAGTAACCGAAATGCCCGTTTGATTTCACTAAATGTGAGTGCAATACTTTCTTTGGTCACATTGTTGTATACAATATCACACTATTGTGTTTTATCTTCTCTCTATATATTTCCAATCTTGATGAGACTGTGCGCATTGGAATCCTTTCCTTCTACTATTCAAGTGGTTTAGAACGAACCCACTTGCTACCTGGTGCGGCACCCATCAAGGGAAATTATATATATTGTCAACACTGGAACTATAAGTATCCTTTTTAGCTCACAGTATTTTTTGCGCTCGTTTTCCCCCTATCTTATCACAGTATTCAGAAAGCCTCGATTACCTGTGATAGCAAAATGCCCAAAACTGGCGAGTAGCCGGTGAGGCGATGTTCGCCTTTCTCAAAACAGCTCATCTGGCGACCTACTGCGATCTGGCCGGCGCATATCTCGCCAGCGATCGCAAGATTTTAATAAAAATCTCAATACTAGTGTACGTGAGCAGGGGGTCTCCGTAGCAGAACTGCGTTGATTTCAGGTCTGGGGAATTCCCTGCTTCCCGAGATACAGGCCCCGTTATGGGGTGCTGGTATCCCCTATGCATTTAAATGTCTCGTGTCACGTGACTGTGGGATTTAAAGGCATAGGAGATACCAGCACCCCATAACAGGGCCTGTATCTAGGGAAGCAGGGTGTCCCCTTTCTAAAATTAATGTGGTTTTGCTATGGAGACCCCCTGCTCATGCACACTAGCATTAAAGTACTGAAGAAAATCCAGCACACCCTAATAATAGATACAAAGTCACTGGTATATAACCAATTTGAAAATTTAATCAGTGCACAAATAAGTCAAACAACTGACAACGCCACACTAGGCAAACAGACAACATATAAGTAGGGCCATATATAGGATGTACAGGAGGATAAGGGATAAAGGAAAAGTAGGATGGGGCAACAAAGGGAAAGTGAGGTGAATGGTGGAAGGGGAACAAAGAAAACAAAAAAAGTGGGTCACAACGGGGGAATATAGGGGGGCAACGTTTCGGGACTTGTCCCTTCGTCAGGCCCGTTCCCCTCAGTCCCAAGGGGACAAGAGGGTACTTCCCTCACCCCAAACCCACAACAACAGAACTGACCCCAAGTAAAAACAATAGAAGACCCTCCACAAATTCTAAATAATATTCTGATTAGATACACATACAATATCCCTAAACTAATTGGCAAAATAAGTCCACAGTTTAACTTTCAAATAGATATATTCTCTAGACACTCTAGAGGGTGTTTGCTTAGAGTGAGGAGCTGGCTCGTGGTCTGTGTGCCCTATTAACTAAGGACTGTCTGGTTTGCATTACTCCTGATTTGCCTCCTCTCTTTGCTGCTCTCTGATGTTCTCAGTTGTTGCTGGTTTACTAATACATCGTAGCTGTTTGCATGTATTTTTGTCCCTGAATATATCCATACAAAAGTGTTGTTGCTAGTTCACTAATACATTGTAGCTGTTTGCACGTAGTTTGTCCCTGAATATATCTATTTGAAAGTTAAACTGTGGACTTATTTTGCCAATTAGTTTAGGGATATTGTATGTGTATCTAATCAGAATATTATTTAGAATTTGTGGAGGGTCTTCTATTGTTTTTACTTGGGGTCAGTTCTGTTGTTGTGGGTTTGGGGTGAGGGAAGTACCCTCTTGTCCCCTTGGGACTGAGGGGAACGGGCCTGACGAAGGGACAAGTCCCGAAACGTTGCCCCCCTATATTCCCCCGTTGTGACCCACTTTTTTTGTTTTCTTTGTTCCCCTTCCACCATTCACCTCACTTTCCCTTTGTTGCCCCATCCTACTTTTCCTTTATCCCTTATCCTCCTGTACATCCTATATATGGCCCTACTTATATGTTGTCTGTTTGCCTAGTGTGGCGTTGTCAGTTGTTTGACTTATTTGTGCACTGATTAAATTTTCAAATTGGTTATATACCAGTGACTTTATATCTATTATTAGGGTGTGCTGGATTTTCTTCAGTACTTTATTGTGTTTGAGAGGGATTGGGCCCTCTCTAGTCCGTGGCACCCCGCTTTGTGTATATTTATCTACTTTGTGTGAGTGCTGTCTATTACATTGGCTATACACTAGCATTAAAATTAAAATAAAAACAGCTTCATTACCTTAGCGGCTAGCCGCTAAGGTAATGAAGGGGTTCAACTACAATAGCCTGTTTATTGGGGGCAGAGGGGGTGGATGAAGGGGATAGTAGTCCCAGGGTGGGTGGTTAGGCCTACCTGGAAGATTGCGGGAGGAGTTAACCCTTCACTACCATAGCGGTGGAAACCACTATGGTAAAGAAGGGGTTAACCAGTTTCGCTACCACCCGGTAGGCCTAAACATCCATCCGTGGGGCAACTAACCCCTTCACCCAATCCCTCTAACCAAAATAAACAAAAATACACACAACAAGCACCTCCCTTCCCCCCCCCCCCCTCCCCCCTCAACACATACAGTAATGGGCAAAAATACTATTATTCAGATATGGATAATAGTGCATTTTCCCATTCTAAAATCAAACATTAGCTAGCCAGCATAAATAAAGTAAATAGAACTTTCTACTTATCCCTGTCATCATGAAGGGCATCCTTGTCAGCATACTCCAGGTCCATGTATTCCGTTGCAAGCAAGAGTACATGAAAAAATACAATCTAATGGCCCCTAACCCCTCAATCATCCCAGCGATTAATAACTGCTATAATAATTAAGGGGTTAACCAACCTGTGACGTAACCAGGCTCTCAAAGGTTTAAGATAGAGGCAAAAACCAGGCTCTCAAAGGTTTAAGATAGAGGCAAAAAAGTAGAGCACAGCCCAACAGGAGCAAGGAGAGGATCCATTAGTACAAAAAAAATCTTTATTGGAGTGTGCACAGCATAGAGGATACCTCCTACGCATTTCAAACAATGAGTTCTTTGTCAAGGAGTAAAAATGCTAATGCCTTGCAGTCCCTTTTAAACCAAAAGACCCGCTCCCGTTTCGCACCAAACCCGCGTCATGACGCACGTACCAAAGCGCATGCGCATTGATCGATGTAGCTGACTGACGTCAGAGCTGTCTGGAGCAAAACAGAAACGGGTACTCAAGGAGGACAAAAAGGGCAAAGGCAAACTGCAAATGGAGAGACATGACCACATGACCTTTAGAAAGGCTCCCAATCTGCCCCTTCTGCGCCAGACAGGGAGAAGGACTGAGAGCAATCCACAGGACAAGGGGACCCCGAATTCCTGCAAGATGCTGAAAGCCCCCCAAAAAACTAAAAAACAAATTACTACCAAAAAGTGACAATACTGAATCATCTATGACACAATATAAAAATGTATAGATGTAAAAGGGACTGTACAGACAAAAGCACACCAACCTAATCAAAGGTTGTAAAAAAAGACATAACAATTAAAAACAGCAATGACAATTATATACCGTGCCAAGTAAAAAATACCTCATGCTAATGTATGGGGATTACACAGTAATAATAATGAAAATGTTAACATAATAATATATAACAATCAATAATGTAAGAAAAATAATTACACAGAAAAAACTAACTACAAAGACTATAACTAAATAGCATATTGGAGCAATATCCAAGTAAGGCTAATGTCTGATAATAATTATGTACACTACCGACACACTTTATTGAAGTGTGGTCGGTACCGCAAGCCGGGAAATCTCCCGGCTTGCTAGTGGCCGCCCCTCGGCGTGCCGCGCGTCATAGACGCGCGGTCACGCGTCATCGGGAGCGTGCGCCCCCTGCACGCGTGTCCAGGGGCTCCCCGAGGGAGCCCTGGTGTCCCGCAATCGCGGGACAGCGGCAGGGGGTTCCGGGGGACCCGGCGGACCCGGCAGCGGTAGGGAGAGCGCCCCGATCGGAGGGCGCTCTTCCGCTGCTTCGGCGTGCGCCCGTCACACTCGGGCGCGCGCCAGGCTACTGCTGCGGCACAGAACGGGCAAATGCTCGAATAAACTGTGCCGCAGCAGTATTGTTGTGCTTGGCCATTGACTGCTATAGTGGCTTATCATGCCTATATTATATGGATATGATGTACCACTGTGCCAATCAATGGGTAGTGGGTATAGTGGACCTTGGGTGGGTGATTAGGCCTCCCGGGTGGGTAGCATGGGAGGGTGGGTTAACCCCTTAATTACTATAGCAGATATTAATCGCTACGGTGATTAAGGGGTTAGGGGCCATTAGATTGTATTATGTCATGTACTTTTGCTGGCAACAGAGGACATCGACCTGGAGTATGCCGATGAGGATGCCCTTCATGATGTCAGGGGTAAGTAGAAAGTTTTATTTACTTTATTTATGCTGGCTGGCTAATGTTTGATTTTAGAATAGGCAAATGCACTCTTATCCATATGTGGATAATAGTAATTTTGCCCATTACGGTACTATATGTGTTGGGATGGGGGAGTTGTTGGGGGTAGAGGAGGTAGGTATTAGTGTTGTTGTGTTTTTGAATGTTTATTGTGGGTAGCGAGGATGGCGTGAAGTTGGTATTTGGCCCTTGGTGGGTATTTATACCTACCGGGTGGCTAACAGGTGGGGTTAACCCCTTCATTACCTTAGCAGTATTAACCGCTTTGGTAATGAAGAAGGTAACTCCACCCGCAGCCCCCCTGCAAGGTGTTAACACCCACCAAGGGCCAAATACCACCGCTACCCAACCCCACTACCCACAATAAACATGGCACTGGTAGTTAACCCCTTTATTGCCTTAGCGGTTAGCTGCCCCCAGACACCTGCGGGGACCACCTGAGGACCCCCAAACACCCGCGGCCTCTGGTATCAATCATGTGGGGGTAGAGGAGGTGGGTATTAGTGTTGTTGTGTTTTTAATGTTTGTGGGTAAAGGGGATATTTGGCCCCTTGTGGGTAGCAGGAGGGGTTAACCCCTTCATTGCCTTAGCGGTTAGCCGCTAAGATAATGAAGTTGCCTGTAAATGCATTTTTATTGCATGGGATTCATGCTGGGGGTTCCCGGTACGGATATTAATGGGTATCAGCTCCGGAGACCCCCGGCATCAATCCGATGCAGGAAAAAAGCATTTTTTTTCTAAGTCCTCTCTCCCCGCCTTCTCAACAGCTTCTACCCAGCCTGACGCCAACTTTTTCTGGGAAAAAATCGCCATTCTAGAGCTGTGATTAGCCTCAGCTTACTGAATAGCAGTAGACATTTGGGCCGAAAAGGCCTCGCTCGATAAGTGGGTTATCGAGGCTTATAGAATAGGCCCCATAGTTTGAGATGAGGTTTGACAAATTGCATCATGTTGAATACCTGATTGATCAAATGTAAACAAAACAGAATGATGTGTATTTTATTATTATTTATAACTAGTATTAGAAAATATAAAATGATTAATGTAATATTATTTATAATAGTCATACTAGAACAAAATGTGTTATTGTCAACCTACGTAATAAAACATTGTGCTATGTCAAATACACTGTTGTATGATACACAGCAGGTTCATTCTGCACAAACATTAGAACAGACTTATATACCAGACTATACACACACACACACACACACACACACACACACACACACACACACACACACACACACACACACACACACACACACACACACACGACTAATAGTAGTAAAGTATAAATGTAATACAATAAATAAACTCTTATGTCAAAAAACAAATGGTATTAGTTCTTTCTAGGAATTTATTCGATTTCTTTTTTATAAAGCGGGGCTGGGGGTGGGGCTAGGGTCGGGGCTAGGTGGCGAGTAGATTTTTTTGGTTCGGCGAATAGATTGCTTATATATATATATATATGCAGTGCTTGACAAATCACCCAGCAATCTACAAAATAGCTCTACTTAGAATATACCCAATTTAAGATATACAGTATAGAGGGAGATGTGTAAAGTGCAAAAAACTATAACATGTGCCATATATGGATAAACGATAATATATATAACAACCATAAATAATAGTAGGAGTGCAAAGCAAAAAGGTGTCAAACCAGTGATTAAAGCGTCCTTAGTAAGTCCTCATGGGGTTAAATGTCCAAGGTGTGGACAGAGTTCAATAAAAGTGACAATGGCAGTGGTAGTACCTAAAAGAAATAGGAGAGAAAGTGTGTACCACATAGCGTAAATCTGGGTATAAAATGTATTAATACAAAAATTAAAAGGCTCACGATGGGCACACAAACACAAGGATAGAGTTAATAAGCGCATGAGCGCATCTCATGGTGGAATGATGTTGAATACATCCGGTCATTCAACGATCGTCCGCATTGATTGGAAGTCACCTGGGCTGTTCCTGCAGCAGATAAATGCCCCTGTCTGATTGGAACAATCCAGGAATGGTGCAGGAGCCGGTAACCAGGGAGAGGCTGTATCTCTTCCCACAGAAATTAAACTGCCTGGCAAGTTCCACCAAACTCCAAAAGACTTTAGCGTGATGATGTAACATGCAAAGGGGGCAGTCCCAATGCATATTACAACATCACGCTCGCGTTTGTTGGAGTTTGGTAGAAGTTTTCAGCCCAATCGATGCAGACGATAGTTGAATTATCTAATGTATTTACCATCATTCCACCATGAGATATTATCTCTACATGCGTATAATAACTCTATCCTTGTGTGTGTCCATCTTGAGCTCTCTTTTTTTGTATTAATACATTTTATACTTATATTTACGCTATTTGGTATGCACTTTCTCTCTCCTATTTCTTTTAGGTACATATACATATATATCTGCTACATCTATAATTGTTTTCCTCCCATATGATTAATGAAGCAAAATGCACGGTATGAGTCAATTCTTTATTATGCCTTCACTTTAATCACTGAGCATTTATAAATCTGCAATCAGGAAATGACTCCTACACTTTATCATTCTGTACATCAGTGAAAATTGCAGAGATATCTCAGTAAATACTGTAGTATTTGTGAACTACCATATAGAATTATATAAAATAGAGATTTAAAGAAAAAGTTGGATATGCAGGGTATTAATGTTCTCTTAAGCAGCTAAGAATTGAATCATTGACTATATGATGGTTCTGATCTAAACATTTTTCAGCAGAATCAACTGATTTGTGGTAAAAGCAACTTCTCTACCTCATCTGCCTTAGATCAGCGGTGCGCAAACTGGGGGCAGCAACCCCCAGGGGGGGGCACGAGACTGAGTGCGGGGGAGGGGGCGCAGTATTTACAGAGGCCCCGCGCACTTCCCGAAGGCACTTAAATTAAGTGCCGGGGGAGCTGCAGGGCCTCTGTAAACCTAACTTACTTTGTCTCCGGCGGCTTCTCACACGCGTCGCCATGGCAATGCGGCGTCAAATTATGCTGCGAGGTCATGTGACGTCACGTTGCTATGGCAACGCGACTTCATGACGCCGGAGCGGGGGTGAGGGGACCGCCGGCAGGGGGGCACAGGGAAAAAAGTTTGTGCCTTAGATTATTATCTTGGTTTTTACATCTATGTTAAACTCCTAGGATCTCTGGAAATCAGAATCACTTGTCCTTCTATATCAATTGTTAGTCCAAATAAAAAAGGTATCACCTAATACTGAAGCACACATTTACTCTGGTAAGAACAAAGCAGTTGTGAACTCCGGTCATTGCCGTGGTCTTTAAATGATCCCCATAGCGGTTATTAGTAGAGAAATAGATACCCAGAACTCACAGAGTAGAAATTGAGCGAGAGTTGGCTTTCAAATGATCCTGAGCTCCCATTCTTCACGTGAACTGTGGCTACTCTAGAAGAAGGAAAAAAGTATGTAAGACTAAAACATACATGAGTGGAACCCGTCTGGGTGATACAAAACTAGTACGCAACACAGTTGTGATAAGCAGACTTACCTTTGATCAAAAGCAGCATTGCTAACCAGGTAGTTGGATTGGTAAGTGCAAGTGAAGGAATAGTTCACCGGTTGGCTCTTGACAATCAGGGTGCTGTCGTTTGAAACTATTGAGTTGTAGAAATGATAGATTGGGTTTCTAAACTGAAGAAAAAGACACAAAAAAAGTTCCAATCACTCCACTGGTAACAAAGGACACATGAAATTCCAAATGACCTTGAAACTTAAGTTACAATATCTTCTTGTAAAGTGTTTCCATATATTACCACCAATCTATGGAAGAAAAGAGATACTACACTTGTATGAAAAGCAGTGATTGCAGGAGGTCCCAGTCTGTTTATTTACTGCACGGAAGTGATACTCAAGCAAGGTATCGTGACATCCCAGTGTGTCATGACCACATATCAGGCGTCTCATGAAAAATAGTCAAATAAAAAATGGAAATAATCTATTCAAATATACAGTAGAAAAAGAAAATTGATTATTTAGCATAGCGCTTCTATAGAAAACCACCGCATAAATGACTGTGTCTTCTGCACTTTTACAATGAGGCCGGGGTGTAATCATGCAAAAAATGGTTGGGAACGATTAGGGACTGCAGGGGTTACGCAAATAACAGTGATAGTGCCGATCAGGGCACTATCACATAGAAATTCTTATTAAATTCAATGAGAGTTTATGTACGATGGTGCCCCGATCGGCACAATCACAGTTTAATTAATAATCCCATAAACGCGTTGGGACACCAATTTAGAGAGGGCGATGCTATTTTTTTGTTGAGCTAACATAACGGAAAAAGTAAATTTAAAAATATCACATTTCATTTAAATAAATACAGTATTAAGTATAATTGTACAGATACCTTTATACCACTGAGTCTGTGAAGCGCTACAGTATGTACATTAATGGCGCCATATAAATAAAGACATACATACTATACTAATATCACACACTCACATCAGACTGTGTTCCACAGTATGACTTGTTCCTTGGCGATAAGTCTGGAATTGTGAATTGATAATATCCTGTCTCTATGACGCCGTTGTAACACGTGCCTCCCAGGGACAGCTGGTTTATTTCCCATCCATACGGACATTCGGGAATTTTAGCAACAATAGATTTGGGATAACAATGCACAATTAGAACATCTAAAGGCAAAAACAGCAGACAGAAAAAAATAATACAGTATATTAGTTCATTCATCACTATTACTTACAGTCTAATTTACTATTTAAGTAAAATGTAAAATAGCGCAGCATTGTAAATAGCATAGTAAGTCCTTCATTTTTGCATTTACAATGTGGATTAATTAACTTCAGCTTTTTCTTTGCTGCTAATTCAACTTTCACAGGCTTATTAAACCTTTCATTTGTTTTATCAGTGGTCTCTCTTGTAAAATATATTTAGCAAATGATGAACTGTGGTCTCGAGAACATGACAAATGTCCTATTTTGTAATATTACTAGAATATACTCGCCCAATAATGTAGGTTCAGGTAATGTAATGTACTGGGTTGTGCATTATTTATGGCTTAATAATTAATATACTATAGATGGGCTTTGCATTTGTCATGAATTACATTACAGTACGTGTGATTTGTCACATTGATCTATTACAATGTTAATGCAGGCACAGAAAATAATCTAATTAATTTTTCTTACAGTTAAATTATTCTGCAATGATACCTTATAAACGACCTACTTTCCGTCTACACACAGCACATTGTTCAGATACCTTACTTCTGCAAAATGTATGCTAAATATAATATATGCAATAGAAAAGGGATTTGATCATATCTACCTGCTTTATTAGGAATACACTTTGCTGCAGAAGTTGCAGCAAAAATAGCTAGCAAGATGATGGTGAAAAACACCATTTCTTCAAGGTAGATTTAAAATCAGTAGATATTCAATTAACAAACAAACTCCCAAATCTCAGAAATGAAGGCATGTGTAATCCCTCGCAATTCCTGGAAGAAACACTGGAAAACATGTGGTTATTTATATTCTTTTTCATGAATTCAATGTAGTAGCTGTATTAGTCTAATAATGTATACAGAGGGAAGTGTATCAACCAATCCTTTGTTTGTGAGACCTTTATAATGGAGCAAGAAAATGATACATTAACAAGCTACAGTAACAGGAGTTGTAGTAAAAAAAAACCCATGTATCTCTGTGCTAACACAAACAACATAAACACATAAAAATAGCAAAGATTGAATAAAAATAGTTGCATGGTGTTCAACGTCATATCCCACCTCAGAGAGCCGACTAAAGTGAGTAGAAAAGTTTAAACCAGAAAGGACACCTAGGCAAAAGTGTATATTAAACAATAAGCATATTTAATTAAAGAAAATTAATCACAAAACAGCCAAGGAGTACCAAACTATTGGGGTAACCTTTTCCAATGATAAACGCTGGTAGTCCATTGAAAAGGTCTCAAAAGTAATAGATGTGTTTAATACATTTCCTTCAATATTTATTTTATGTTAAAAGAGAACAGCACACTAAAGTTATAATGTCGAGAAAAAATTATATATATATATATATATATATATATACATACACATACATACACATACATACACACACACTTGTATATATTGCTGCATAAAAGCTATTAAATATTAAATGGTGAATGTTAATTATGAAACTAGCATAGAATATATATTTCTATCAATATATATTCATATAATATAATTCCAAAGACACATCAATGTGGACATTAGGAATAATATAATACACAAGGGGAACAGGTTGGTTATTTTGCCCAGATGCCAACTAGAATGCGTCTTTTACCTTGTCTTTCATTTACAGTATAGCAAAAGTACATATAATCTGCACAGTTACTGTACACGTCACTAACTATAACAGCAGAAATTCAACACATATTGTGAAAGAGATAACCATGACAAAAAAATACCTAATGGTTTTGTAGTGTGAGATTAAATTGCACAAGAGCTAAATAACATTTTCTATTAGTTTAAACTACATGTTTCTGTAAGTTTGAACTGGTCCTCCTAAAGACATGCGAAAGCCTACCTGTGATATTCAGTTCCTTGCAATTCAAATGGTCATACTTTCTCTGTCCATGTAAGCATGTCCTTAGATGTCCCTTTAATGGAGTGAGCCATGTAAGTGCTACCTCTCCTTTTTATAGCCTATGGGGTAAATAGGGCCATTCTCCTCAAGGGAAATGTCAATTGCCGATGACTATCTAGTGTGCAACATAGAAGCTGGTACTAAACTACTACAGTGGGAGATCAGACAGGTCTTGGCTCTTAACAGGTTTGTTTTCCACTCTATGGGTCTATGTCGGGTCCTACTTTCTATTATTTTACATTTTACAATGCACTCTTGATTCTAATGGCCATATTCTTGTTCTTGTTTTTTAGGTTGCATGTATTTCCGTGCTATTTCAAGTGTTAAAAATGTAACTTTAAAAACAAAGCAAAGGATTAATACGCTACAGTACAATTATCTCCATGATGCAATCACCACGAACATGCTCCGTTACGTATATTGATTACTTTAGGATGAAAACAAACAGGAAGTTTACCAAAACGGAATAAATGAAGAATCACAATAGAAATAACCTGTATTTTATTACATGATAACCTTTACATGGATTGCTTTTTGATTATTATGTAAATCAGGGGTGGCCAACTCCAGTCCTCAAGGGCCACCAACAGGTCAAGTTTTCAGGATATCCCTGCTTCAGCACAGGTGGTGCTGTTTTCGACTGAGCCACTGATTGAGCCACCTGTGCTGAAGCAGGGATATCCTGAAAACCTGACCTGTTGGTAGCCCTTGAGGACTGGAGTTGTGCTGGCATTGGAAATCATTTTAAATTTACCAAGGAAAGCAGTAATTATATGCATTT
This sequence comes from Ascaphus truei, assembly GCF_040206685.1. NCBI lineage: Eukaryota > Metazoa > Chordata > Amphibia > Anura > Ascaphidae > Ascaphus > Ascaphus truei. The sequence continues at coordinate 49,373,100 of NC_134490.1, read as the reverse complement.
CATATATGAAAGCACTGATCATATTATTATTTTTCTTACATTGTGCTGATATGCCGCATTGTACTTAGAACTTTGCAGGCACAATGAGTACATGAATCCAAAGAGCTGGAAATCTAATGTTGGTGCCTGAGGCACAGGGAAATAGAGTACAAGGTCATGATGAGCTGACACTAGGATTCGAACCAGGTTTCAGCTGCCAAGTTCTTACCACTAGGCTATGTTCTCATTGATCATAAATCTAGGAAACCCAATATTCTGGAAATAATAGAGCTACTATTTCTCACTGGAAAGTGGTAATTTGCCAATCAGCAACTCCAGTGTCGATGGATTAAGACAACGGAAAGCATAGACACTCAAATATCGGTGCCCCTACCAATGTCCCAGTTCCTGGCTGACTCGCTGCCTACCAGCAATTTTCTGTCAGCATCAAAGATTTTTGCTTAATTTTTTGCTACCAGAGGATTTGAAATGCAGGTCAGAGGGAGGCTTCATATCACCCTGGTTGAGGTTTCAAAAATTATAACCACTGTGGTATTAAAAATAAAAAGCTGTGGGAAGGCTGCCATAATAATCTAAAAGCAAATGCATACTGACAGCATAGTGGGCAACTAACCCTTTTGTGTCCAACCGAGTTACAGGCCTGAGTTGCACGAGGGAACCACAACCAAAAGTACTTTAATTGGATCCTTCATTGTTCAAAGTACACAATTGAAAACAAATTGAGCTTCTGGTCTGAAGAGGGCTAATAGTACTGAGCAAAGTCCATGGAGAAGAAATAAAATCTAATCTCAGGAGATCTTCTCGTTGAAAACACACAGCATTATTGCAGCCGGAAACATGATACCTCTATTCAGGTCAAATGTCTAAAACATCCCTAGCTTAATCTAGGAAATGGCAACATTAACAGAGACTGGCGTATTTTTTAGGCTGTCTATAGATGTTGGAATCTGCATAAGAAATAGAGGCAAAAAAGAATGCACTTAGTCAAAACAGTATTTGATAGCTGTCCTGATAGAACCTCAGTTTCTCTTTCACAGGGTAAATGGAGTAATTATATATTTAAATAAAGAAGGAGCCACCATTATATAACATTGTAGAAATGCCAAGATTTATTACATTTTCCTTTTCTGATTTTAAACCTTGAAATAAAATCACCTTCGAATAATGAGTGAAGCAAAGCTTCCTACTGGTCTTTGGGAGACGAAGTCTTGGTCCACCTGCCTTCGGACACTTCTTCTTTGTATTCTTTAAAAGCTATTATTTGAACATTTTAATCATGTCACCAATTTCAAACATAATGAGACTTCAAATTTGAATACGGAAAGTGCTACATATGCCATTAGAGGCCGACTCGTGGTATTGGAACAACTGAAATAATTCTCATGATAATATATTGAATGAAATAGTCCAGGTTTTCAAAATGATAAAGGACCACTAAATATTAGGGGTTTATGCATTATGGAAAAGTCAGTGTGATTCTGGGGCAAAACAACAGTACCATGTGTATCAAAGAAAAAAGTCCATTGTAAGTAATAGCATTTTTGTTCTTTGGTATCATCTGGGACAATTTTTTTTGCCCCGCAATTGCTCCACTTAATACATAGATCCCCAGTTTGAAATCTCTTCAGACAGTAATTCATTGTTGTAGTTGTAACCCACTTGTAAGAGAGAGAGAGAGAGAGAGAAAGAGAGAGAGAGAAAGAGAGAGAGAGAGAGAGAGAGAGAGCTGTGATGGTCTGTTGGAGGTTGGGATGATTAACAACCAATCGGGTTACCAGTGTCGTGAGTTAAGAATGAGGGGATCCTCAGTTAAAGACAAGGGTACTGAAGGCTTTGCGAAGAACAGGCATGCCACGGTTACACTCTCAGTTACTAAGGGCTCCAACATTGTGTCGACATCAACACACAGGCCCCACATAACACAGGGTCATGGGGACTTGGGAGAGACATTGGTACATCACTGCACAGTATTTTATAAATACAGTAAGACTGTAGTTTGTACATGATCCTCCGATTGAGGATCACGGTTATGTATGTATATCTGTAGCAATAAGGGGTTTATATAAATACATTTTGTTATTCATGGCCTAATGTAATATTCTATTGTCTCACCTTTGGGCAATGTGCCAGCATAGGGATTACACTGTTATAACGGGGAGTAGGGGTTGGGTCTCTACCTTTGCGAATAGAAGGGGTTACATAATATTCAAAATATAACTAGTTCCAGCACTCACTGACTAGGACAAAAAATTATGAAAACTGGATAAATGCCAAAAGAATAAACCATTTAATGCAAGCACAAGATAACTTCACTTGGAGTGATGATGACACAAGCGGGTATATGGACCCTACAAACACAGTGGTAAGGGTAAAGACACACAGGGTTAGGGAGTGGGGGGTGGGTATACACAAGCGATGGGGGGGGAGGATAATAAGGGGGGCAACGTTTCGGGGGAAAAAAACCTTCCTGAGGCCCTTTCCCTGAAGTAGCGAACTCAAGTCCTAAAGACTGAGCCACTGATTGATCCACCTGTACTGAAGCAGGGATATCCTGAAAATCTGACCTGTTGGTAGCTCTTGAGGACTGGAGTTGGTCACCCTTGATTAAATATTTATATATCTCAACAGAGGAAGTAGTTGAGGTTGGCTTGGTTTCAAGGAGTACATAAGGTAAGGATAATGTTGGGAATGACCAAGTGAAGGGCGGGACTATGTGTACACACTAATCAATTTTGTTAGGTGATAGTTACCTGACACAGGTGTAGGCTCACACAACTCAAGTTAATACTGTACACTAAGTAACACATGATTTGGGTAAAATTTATTAAACTCAAAATATTGTAAAACACCATAATTATGAGCCCACCCCCTTAACATTCATGAATAATAATAAAACATCTTACAAATAGAGACTTCAACCAAATGAATTTCATGTTTTACACACGCTTACATAGAATATACAGATGCAGCGGCCGTTATTTTACGGCATCATGGCACCGTTTTCGTGTGCGCTGCTGTACTCCACGCAGCATGAACGCGGCCAATCGCCCCAGACACGCGCGTTTATCGCAGTTGCTTTGTTTGAATTTGTTTGAATTTCATGTATTGTGTGCAATTATATGCAATGAAATTAATGAATTGTAATGTGTACATTACTGTGCTACTTTGCTAGTGTCAATTTCAGGTGTTTAAAAACCAGAACACTAAAATGCCATTTTATGCACTCGCCCGCACTCGCGTCTTAAGGCGGTACGGTTGGAAGTAATCCCGTGCCATGACATGAGTATTCCGAGGTCTACACAGCGTGATTTGTTAAAATAACAGCCGCTGCATCTGTAGGTAGCACATAATACATTAGAAACATCATGTCTGTCTGCTTATATGTGCCGTGTACTGTATAAAGTTACAGCTAAATCCCCAAAATGTCCACCCTTCCCAGCCCCATATTACTAATCTGTTTCTTGTTGCACTGTAAATGCATGAAGGGAATTGCTATAGTTGTCTGTGTCTGCTCAGTTCTTGTGGTCTGCAACAAACTTGGAGTAATTAATTTTTCCGGCCAGATCTTTATCATAGTGAGCCATGATATGGTAAATGTCATCCTCATCGAGAACAACGTTGCACAGTTTTATCACTGATCTGAACTCGGGCAGCAGCAGTAATCCTGATCCCTGAATGTCCAGCTTCTGACAGGTTTGCTGAAGATTCTTCCACTCAACGCTCGATAACTGGATAAGACAGTGAAGCAGTCAGTTTGTACAGGTTTTAAGTTCATTCCCAAAGCACATTGCAATTACACTTCAGCTGCAGGCATGGAGCCACTTTTGGGATGGTATTGTGGCAGTAAATGTATTTAACAATGAAAAAAATATGCAAATTTAGCTGTCTGGGCTGCCTGTTGTATAAATAAGTGGGTTGCGATGTAGTTGTGACGACTCAGGAGATTCCTTCCTCTTCCTCTCTCCCATCTCCCGTTGTCCTTTCTGCCCCTTCCCACTCCTCTCCTTCACCGTCTACCTCTCGCCCCTTGACGCAGCGCTTTCCCCGCAGGTCTCGCATACCCACGCGCTCCCGTAGCCCCTGCTGTAATCCTCCCCGCTCCCTCTCCCCCGCGGTAGCTCCTTTACCTTCCCCTGTGGTGCCATCCGTCCCGTTGCCTCCTCCTCGTGTGATGCCCGCGGCGCGGCGTTCCGCGCGCCTGGTGACGCGTCCGGTGCGCGCGCCCCCTCAGCCCACGGGGGACACGCGTGCATGCTCCTCTCTACCCTTGCTGGCCATCGCACAGGCACAGGCCTCGCCCGCGTTCCCCTCCGCTTGGCTCTGTCCCCCTCCTGCTGTCTTCCCCTGCTCCATGTGGGCCGCGCCTGTGTTGCAGCCTGTGCGCACGCATCCCCAGCTTACAGGGGCCGCGTGCACAGACTCTTCTTATCTGGATTCCCCTGTCTCCGCCTCCCAAGCTGCTCAGGCCATTCCCATCTGCCCCTTCTGTCTCCTCCTCTTCTCCCCCTGAACTATCTCCAGCTTCTCACTCAGAAGCATGTGTGAAGAGCTCCCAGGCATTTGGTAAGGAATCAGCTTTATTCTTTCTTTATTTGTTATATTTTGCTGTTGATCTGTGGGGGAGTATACTGTGATTTTTTAGAGGGTTTTGGGTGCTTTTTCAGGTTTAAAAAACGTTTTTTGTTTTCACCCAGAGGCTGTAGTGATTTAACCCAGCAAAGCTACACTGTGGCTGGCTGGAAACTGTAGTCTCAACCCCTCTCACCTCACCCACCCCTGGTTGTTTCTTTTTCTTCTAATTTCACCTTAATTTAAGCCTGATTTCCTTTTGTCATTTGCATTTTTGGGAGCTCTGTGTCTTACTTTAAGACCTTCAATATTGTGGTGTGGTTTCTTGTAAGACAGAGAGTTAAATAATAAGGGGAGAAAAGAGAAGATTACAGCAGGTTTTAAAAAGCTATTTTTCTTCCCCTCCCTGTGCAGAGATAGTTAATTGGTTCTTAAAGGGACAGTTTCCTCTCTGCATCTCTCTCCCTAAGCACTATTTGCTCCCCTTACTTAGAGGCTTATTTTATCATGCCTGGTGGGAATAGGACTAGTGCAACAACGGGGGCCACACCTGGACATCGGACCCCAAAAACTGGGGCCCCTAGGATCAATAACCACAGCCCTAGGCCTGGTACATCCAGTGCCCTGGCCACATCTCCCCCGGCTCCTGTTGTCAGTTTAACCCCTGCAGTCCCAGTTCCAACATGGGCGCAGGTGGCAGCTGCAGGCGTTGGCCCCAGAAACAACAACGCTGGGGCCACGCCCGGTGTGAGCAGGAAGCTTGGGGTGAGGTGCCCAGTGTCACCTGGCCTTAACATGGAGATCTATGTGAGGGCTGTGGAAGACGTTGTGGGTCCCTCTGCTGTGGTGGCAGCCAGCAAGATGTATGAGAGGGGCATTTTCTTCCTCTGTACGCTGGTTGCCACCCACACCTTGGTGCAGAAAGGCATCAATGTAGGGGGACCTACATCCCCATAGAACCCATGGAGGGGTAAGGCACAAAAATCATCCTGTCCAATGTGCCCCCCTTCATCCCAGACAGCCTCATGCACCCACGCCTGCAAGCCCTGGGAGATATTAAATCTCCCATAACAAAAATTCCGCTGGGCTGCAGGGATAGAGTGCTGAGGCACGTGCTCTCATTTAGGCGGCAGGTACAAGTGCTGCTGCCGGGGAGCACAGAATCTGTGGAGGGTTCTTTTGGGGTGCCCTACGAGGGCATAACATACACCGTATACTATGGCACGAAGGGGGTAAGGTGCTATTTGTGCAAGGAGCTGGGGCACACTCGTAGGAGTTGCCCCAAAGGGAATAGAAATCCCACTTCAGCTCCTGCACCCGCCCCTCCCTCTGCCAAGACACCCGGTGCCGCTGTGCCCACCACAGCGGGGCCCTCGGGGGCCCAGGTCCCTTCTGGGACCACAAGAGATGTCGCTATCCCATCCCGAACAGTGACGTCTGTACCTCTCCCCAAAGAACAGAGGGAGAAGGAAAAACCCTCGAGGGCCCAGGTCCCCTTTGGGACCGCAGGAGATGTCGCTGTCCCATCTCGAACAGTGACGTCTGCGCCCACCACAGCGGGGCCCTCGGGGGGCCGCAGGAGATGTCGCTGTCCCATCTCGAACAGTGACATCTGCGCCCACCACAGAGGGGTCCTCAGGGGCCCAGGGCCCACCTGGGACCGCAGGAGATGTCGCTGCCCCGTCTCGAGCAGTGGCATCTGCACCTCTCCCTGGGGAGCGGAGAGAGAGTGAGGGGGTCGCCCTGGAGCAGCCTCCCTCTGTTGTCACTGTCCCCCCCCCCGGGAGGAGACACCCTGTACCGCTGCGCCCACCACGGTGGAGCCCTCAGGGGCCCAGGTCCACCCTGGGACTGCAGGAGATGTCGCTGCCCCATCTGGGGTGGTAACGTCTGCACTTCTCCATAGGAAAAAGAAGGAGAAGAATAGAGTCACCCTCTGTTGTCGCTGTCTCCCCCCAGGTCACCCTACCCCCAATGTAAGCATCGTACAGAGTGCGGGGAAGCGGTGGGAGGCTCCCGCTGAGGAGGTAGCGGTACCCTTTTTTGGGGAATCAATCCCCAGGAAGAGGAAAGCAAAAACTAAGAACAAGAGGGTGATTGAGGAGGGCGAGGAGGGTGAACCGTATTACGTTCACCCTCAGAAGTCTCCGAAGCGGAATGCAACATAAATTCCGCACAGGGTGGCCCTGTCCGGCCCACAGGTTAGGATTAGCCAGTGTAAGCCGGACCCCATAAATATGCAGTCCCCCCCCTTGAAGATCTGGAGGGAATGCAGGTAGAGGTACCCGGCGTCCCTGGGGTGGAAGATCAAAGTGCTCAACAACATGAGGCTTTGCTCCTAGAAATGGACGTTGGGGAGCCTTCCAACACCCCTCCCAGTTGGAGAACATCCCCCGGGGACTTGTGTTTTGGTGAATCTGCCGCGCCGGACGCAGTTGTCTTCTGCGACTCCGGAGTTCGGCCAGGATCCCCCTCCGGCTGTGCCGCCTTCGGGTGGCACACCTGAGGCTGAGCCCCGGTTTGTGTCACCGGAAGAAGGGGATGGGCTAGAGCTGACCCCCGTGGTTGGGGGTTTGGAGGATGGAGCGGGGGAGGCGGGTGTGGGTGAGGGTGTTTTAGCGAGCACTTCATTTTGCATCTGGGAGATGCCAGATGTGAGCTCTCCTGGTGAGGAGTTTTGGTCGGGCACTTTGTTGGAGGCGACTGCTGGGCTGGACCCTCCCAATGAGGTACTTGCTGAAAAGTGCCCTCCCGCGTTTAATGCGAACGCCCGTGGCATCCCGTTCGTTCGCATGGTGGTAGAGGAGACCAGGAGGGCACTGTGTGCCTCGTTGGCCCCCGAGGACACTAGGGAGACCGCTACCTCCGCCATACCGCCACCAGCTACCCCTGAACATCCCACCCCGGGGTTGGATGTGGAGGATATAGTGGACCCCCTCGTGGAAGCACCGAGGAGGGGACCCGCTTTAAGGCTGAGAAAGGCCCCCACAGGGAAGGGCGGGGATCCTCAGTTTTTCAGTCGAGAGGAGCTCGGGGAGTTGGGGCTCAGTGAGGAGTCCTCTGGCACCGCGGAGGCGGTGGACTCTTTGACCCCCATTATCCCTGCCCAGGAGCTAGATGGTTTCCTGGAGGATACCCTCTGCAAACACGGAACCACGAAGGTCCAGTTGGCCCTTGGAAGGTGGAAGGATGCCTCGGTCTTTCTCCAGTCTCTCTTAGTATACATCAGGGCTAACCACAAGGCCAAAATCTCTGGGCCTATCCATCTTCGTGTCCTGAAATTTCATAAATTGATGCGAGACCATATAAAGGCTTCTCAGGGTGTAGCTCCCTGAGCGCCTGTGGAAAGCAAAACTCCTGATTACCAATGGCTTTGAGCATCGGTACACTTAACGTGAATGGCTGTAAGGACGGGTTTTGCAGGTTCCAGGTACTCTCCTTTTTACAGAAGGGAAAGTATTCTGTGAGTTTCCTGCAGGAAACCCATACCACTCCAGAGGCTGAAGCCAGCTGGCATTTGGAGTGGCAAGGCAGTGTCTTCTTTAGCCACCTCACATCATCATCTAGTGGGGTGGTGACCCTGTTCTCTGAGTCCTTTCAACCAGAGCTGCTGCTTGCCAAAGATGTTGTTCCAGGTCGCCTGTTGCATCTCAGGGTCCGGCACGAGGACTACACGTTTAATTTCCTGAACGTGTATGCTCCTGCCACCGGACCCCTGAGAAGGCATTTCTTCGTCAGAATGTCTGAATACCTGGAAACAGTCGACGCGGACGAATACGTGGTGCTCGGGGGTGATTTTAACTGTACCCTCGAGGCTCGGAAAGACCGGAATGGTCCGGAGCCACACCCGTGTTCTGCGTCGGCCTTGCGGGAGGTCATCTCCCGCTACTCCTTGGTAGACGTCTGGCGAGAACAACATCCTGAGGCATCCACTGAGTTCACCCATGTTAGGGTGTTTAGGGGTGAACGGATGTCCTGGTCCCGGATCGACAGGCTGTATATATCCAGCCACAGCCTGTCACGAGCCCAGTCCAGTGCCATTAGGCTGGCGCCGTTATCGGACCACAATTGTGCGTCCGTGATGGTGACACTGCTACCTGCAGCACCCTCGGTCGCATATTGGCACTTCAACAATACGTTGTTGGAGGACAAGGGGTTTGCGACGTCGGTCCGAAACTTTTGGATGGCCTGGAGAGGCTGCAGATCAGACTTTGCCACATTAGAGCAGTGGTGGGACGTGGGCAAGGTTCATCTGCGCCTTGTTTGTCAGGAGCATACCAGAGGTGCCAGCAGGCGGCGTGATGCTGAGATTGAGGCCCTCAGGGAGGAGGTGCTCGATCTCGAGAAGCGGCTGTCTGTGGCGGGAAACCGGGACCTGCAGAGTGCATATGTGGAGAGGAAGTGCGCTCTCCGGGACTTGGAAGATCGGAGAGCTCAAGGGGCGTATGTGCGATCCCGCATCCACTTCCTTCGGGAGATGGATCGCGGGTCGCGCTGGAGAAAAAGAGGGGAAACCGTAGACATATCACCTGCTTGTTGGCAGAGGACGGTACCCCTCTGACTGACCCGGAGAGCATCCGGGACAGAACCCGGAGATTCTATGTAAATCTTTTCTCTCCGGAGTCCATCCAGCCAGATAAATGCAGGGTCTTATGGGAGGGGCTTCCCACGGTCGGTGAGGATGGAAGGGAGCGGTTTGAGTTACCTTTGACTCTGGCCGAGCTATCTGAAGCCCTCAATCTCTTGTGTGCGGAAAAACGCCGGGGCTAGACGGGCTGACTGTGGAGTTCTTCCGGTTTTTCTGGGAGATGCTGGGACCTGATTTCACCGAGGTCCTAGCTGAAGCCCTGGAGACCGGTGAGATGCCCCTTTCGTGCCAGCGGGCAATACTGTCTCTGCTGCCGAAAAAGGGAGATCTCCGCCAGATCTCTAACTGGCTACCGGTCTCACTGCTCAGCACGGACTATAAGATCGTAGCCAAAGCACTTTCGCTGAGGCTCAAGTCCGTGCTGGCAGAGGTGATTCACCCCGACCAGTCCTATACTGTCCCGGGCAGGAGTATTCATGACAACATCTTTCTGGTCCGGGACCTGATGCACTACGCACAGAGGACTGGTCTATCACTCGCCTTCCTGTCCCTAGATCAAGAGAAGGCGTTTGACAGAGTGGATCACCGTTACCTTATGCAGACCCTGCGGGCGTTTGGCTTCGGCCCACAATTTGTGGGCTTTCTCCAGATGCTGTACGCCTCTGCAGAGTGTCTGGTGAAGATCAACTGGTCCCTGACGGCACCTTTTGTGTTTGGTCGAGGAGTACGTGAAGGGTGCCCCCTGTCTGGGCAACTGTACGCGCTGGCCATTGAGCCCTTCCTCTGCCTACTGAGGAGGAGGCTCACCGGGCTGGTGCTGCGGGAGCCCGACATGCGGGTAGTCCTGTCGGCTTATGCCGATGACATGCTCCTCGTGGCCCAGGACCTAGATGATCTAGAGCGGGCACAAGAGTGCCAAGAGGTCTACACCGCGGCCTCTTCTGCTCGGATCAACTGGTCCAAGTGCTCTGGCATTTTGGTGGGTCCCTTACAGGTGAACTCCTTGCCCCCCGAGTTTCAGAATGTCTCGTGGGAGAGCGATACTCTCAAGTATCTGGGAGTCTACCTGTCTGCTGCGGAGGACCCAGCCCCAGAAAACTTCAGTGATCTTGAAGAACGGGTCATTGCTCGTCTGGGGTCATGGGTGAATCTGTCGCGAATGCTTTCCCTTAGGGGAAGAACCCTGGTGATTAATCAGCTGGTGGCCAGTTAGTTATGACACCGGCTGATAGCCATGGGTCCAACCCCCGAATTTATCAACAAGATCCAGAGGAGGTTGATGGATTTCCTCTGGATGGGGAAGCATTGGGTCTCTGCGGGAGTTGCGTGTCTCCCTTTGGAGGAGGGTGGACAGGGAGTGGTGTGTGTCCGCTCCCAGTTACACACTTTCCGCCTCCAATACCTGCAGAGATACCTATTCGCTGGCTAAATAAATACTAACCACTTGACCAAAATCTTGGAGAGCTAACCTTCTCGATTCCTTTCTATGGGATTTCCCCATTGAGTTTCAGAACCCACCCGCAAGTATCTATAATTTTTTAGTGTACATAAACCTTTATATATTTTGGGTTGTACACAAAATAACAGGAAAGTTATACCTTCTGACGTAGTTTGGACGTGATGGCATTCAGACCATGCTGAACGGTTTCCTGGTTTAAAGGGACGTTTCTCTCATGCTTTGACACTTTGATATGATTGCGTTGAAACGTTGGCATTCGAGCTTGATAAGGCTGAAGAAATTTTACATAGGAAATTCTACAAATAAAAAACCAGTACGTCTCAGGTTAGGTTAACATGAATTATTCATTCATATTTGTTCTGACGAAACAAATTCAGGAACTTATGTGAAAAACATTAGTTCCTAACCAATGGAAAGGTAAAAGAATTCTTACATGGACCAGGTAGTCCCCAGGAGCTCATCCGTGGTCCATTGACACCCGGAATTCCCCTGGCGCCCCAAATATTTGAGTTTTTTTATGGCTGTGCGATCACCATTAGAAAGAAGCAATGTAATTTCCCTATAGGCTACTGGAGCAAGCCTGAACCCACAGCTATATTGTGTCCACCAAACCTGATAGATACAAAACTAGTTGTAGCGTTGGAAACAAGAGGATCAAAAAAATTCAGCCTCCAAATAAAGAAGAAAAGAAAATTGAGTATCTCAGTCTGTGATATTAACACAATTGCTTTGCAATGTGAAGAATAATCCCAGCCAAGACTGGAGAAACCATAGAATATCAGTCAGGTGACTTTATATCGAACCCCCCAAAAACTATTTGTTTCAAAATTAAAATGATGCCCAGAGAAGCATTTCACCCGCTGTCTCAGAGACAAAACAAGGTGCTTTATTAATTATATTAATATATACAATCTTAGCAAACGTGCTGTATCATTGTTGTGGAATACATTGATACACATTTGGAAATTACCTGTTCTGTCCATGACCAAACTTTGCTGCAATAGAGTCCCGCTGATGTTCAGTCAGATCTGGGCACATATCTTGTAAAATGTCAATAAATTCCTCCATAGTAACACATCCCGAGTTTAATGGGTCTATTTCTTTAAACTGGACCCAAATGTCATCAAGAAGGAGTTCCACCTGAAACACTCATATCAGTCAGAATTAGGATCCATGAAACTACGAGGTATCACGGAAGGGTGATGCGAAAAATGTAAATGTACCTGTTAGCACGTCGAGGGACCTGTAACATATTATTTGCTCTAATCTTGCAGAGTTTAGTAAGGCTGGGCCCAAGCCCTCTCCTGCAATGGACTCTTTATGCTGCTCTCTGCTGGTTGTTATGTAACAATCAGCATCAACATTTTTAGTGTCTCCATCTCCAATTTCTCTTCATAAAATTCACCTTAAGCACGGTGGCCTAAAGAATAGCTTTTTAAATGATTAGGATCATGGCTCTTTATTCAGAGCTTTGCAAATCCATTAGTTTATTCTTCAATGTCCTTAACACAGTGTAACCGTTGTGCTCCTGTTGTCCTCCTGTTAAGATTTGTGGCTCAGAAGTTGAACAGGCTTATTGTATTTTAAATGGAGACAGTCTCTGCATGTGAAAAGATCCAACATTTTGCATGAATTAATTTACAGACGATCAGGCTCTTTTAGCAACTTGGGCTGGTTGAAACTTTTACACAATGAGAAATAAAAAGTAATAAATATGAATGATGCCTATGTTTAATTCCTGAGCAAGTTCTTTTAGACAAAGGCACAATCTCCATTGCAACACTGTTCTCAATGCACTATTCAGATTGAGGGCATCTCATTTAAGGAGAACCTGAGTACTGAGGCAGGTGATCCCTGTCTGAGCTGTGTTTGTTCAGTTAACTTACAAGTTTATGCAAGTTTGGATACTTTGTAATGGACCAACAATATTTTCTGTACTCTAACTTTTAAGACAACAAAAGTCTCTTCTTAAGAGGAAACATTGAAATGCATTGACACTGCATGTTCTATTAAGTAACAAAACAGTACAGCATGTCTTAAATGATATACTGTACCCTCTAATTTATTACCCTCTTTGTCTGTGTTCACTCTGTGGCGGTCAAAAATCTGGTCTAGTGCAGGAGTGGCCAACTCCAGTCCTCAAGTGCCACCAACACGTCATTGACTGAGCCACTGAGTGAGCCACTTGTGCTGAAGCAGGGATATTCTTAAAACCTGACCTGTGTGGTGGCAACTCCTGGTATAGTGATTCACTAAATGTATTACCAACTGTGAGACAGTCTTCTCTAGAAGTACAGACTGAACATACATAGAAGGGATGTTAATCAGACATTTTTCATGCCTCTGTGCTATATTGATATGGTATACACGTAGATGGGGCAATCTTAAAATGTAACCGATTAGTACAGCTTTATAATACTACATCACACAGGCCTGGCATTAATCCATTAACAATTTAATTTAAATCACACGTACTGGCACATGGGATTTTTGTATAATGCAAAACCAACACTTTTCTGTTGGCAATTATGAGAATTTCTGACCTAAGTATAAAAAAAATACACATTGGCCAAAAAGACAGCTCTTTGTAGCTATTTTGTTTATAATTAAATGTAAAGGTTATACCTTTTTAGTAACTTATTTTACAGCAAAGGGACAGTCTTAGATATACATTCATCACATTTATGATTTTTTTTGTTTCTTAAAACTTGTATTTGTACTATTCAAAAGAGCACAATTTAATTACATTTTTACAATGAACTATTCTGCTAACAGAAACTCTGGGGAAATGGGGCAGGGGAAGGAGAGAAATATCCTTTGGATGGGGGCACTCCTAAAATTACCCAAATTTGAACTGGTGAGCTAACAATACGCATCCCGGCTAGGGTATCACTTTGTACAGTTAACCAGTGCCCCTAGAACTACCAAAGATTAAACTAGTTAATGGGGGGCACAGTTTTGGACTCCAATATCTGGATGTATAGAATATTGGTGAGATCACATAAAAATAAAAAATAATTTTAAAACATCAAATAATTATTGCACTCAAACATTAAAAAAACTATCAAAAATACGACGGTGATAGTAATTTGTAACACGGCTAATACAAACACTACTGACCGTGAATGTATATGGAATCCTCAATTCAAACTTAACAGGCTAGATGCCAAGCGAGGTAATGTCTAGAAATCCACTATCAGGCAGAGAATAGAGACCTTGATATACTTGCTATTACCTCTAAATGTCTAATACTAGTACAGTAGGTACTTATATCCAAATTAGGTGTAAACCTACTTCTTGGTTTTAGTGTTATGAATGGTCCCTTTTCTGGTGGACAATTAGACTCTTCTTGGAATTAAAATAACAAATTCAGGGCTTCTAAGTGATTTAAACCCAAGTTACTGTACCCCACATTTTTCATACTGTTCCTATCTTTGATTTTGAAGAACTTGTGTAATGCCAGTTTTCTAGCAAATAAATTTAAGTCTTTGGTGTTTTCAAATAGATCAAATTTGTTGGTTGGTGAAACCCTTTGTAAGAACTTCTTCTCTATCTTGGTCTATTGCTGAATTAGTGAGGTTTATGATTCTTGTTGTATCCTCAGCTATGTTGAGGTCCTTCAAAGGCGTCTTTGTCTCCCCCTGCGTGGCCTGAAACCCTAGGCTTGCCGATCTCTTAGCACGACACCGCCCTCTCCTTGTCTTGTGTCTATATGGTATCCCCTGATATTTGGTGTACCCTCTTCTAAAAAAGATAGACCTGTGGTGGATGTGGAAGGGTGAAACTCAAAGGTTGATCCCTGAGTTCTGCCTTTATAATATTTAGATTTTGTATTTTTCCCCATGGCAGTTTTTGTTGTTTTGTTGAGTAAGAAGGTTCCCACTCCGTTGAAGATTCACTTAGATCGGTGGTGGTGTCCATATTTTTTTAAACTTTCCAGTGGTGTTTAAAGATGTTTTCTGTTTTAAAACCTTGTGCGTCCCTTTGGAACTTTCTTTGTTTTCTAACTTTCAATTCTTCTACATACTTTTCAATATTTTTCTTCAGGATGCTTCCATAGTTCTCCAAATCTGGTGAACTATTCCATTTTGTTGCCTCACTTTTCTGTTTGTCTAAATCTAAATGAACTGTTTTGAGATCCTTTAAATCTTGTTCAATCAACAGTTCCATGAAATCATGGGAGCATTTCAGAAGAACTGTGTCCCAATTTTTAAGAAAAGTTTAATTCACAATCTGATATGATGGGCTGATATTCGCCCTTAGTCCTCTCGGGACCAAATTATTCTGCTACCAGAAAGGTCAGCGACTAATTGCTATATGGTACACTATAAAAAGAACCAGAAAAACATACCTTTGATTGCAGAATATTCACAATGATTTTGGTGTCAGAATTCATTTTTCTAGAGCGGATCAGGAAGTCCCCATCACCTTGGACTGGAGGAGAGATTTTAGCATTTGGGTAGCAGGATGACTTTGTGGAATAGCCAAACTGCCGAACAAATTGTAAAAAATCAACAGTTTGATCTTGATTGCAAATCAAAGTCTCCCAAAGCTTTCCTACTTCTCCCCTGGAAAAGTTGGGGCAGGTGTCAAAACTGTGAAATAAAACAGGTGTTGTATAAAACATAATTTTAAGATTGAATCTAGCGGGTGACAAATGGTAAATGAACAATTCACCACTTACATAGAATTTGCATATATATATATATATATATATATATATATATATATATATATATATATATATATATATATATATGCAAATATAGCTGTATGCTCATCTGCATGTCTTAGGCAGGTCTGCAACCCCGCCTTTCCCCATTATCACCCAGCATACAGCACTTCCACTGCAGCAAGGGATTCTGGGAAATGACATGCAAATGAGCACACAGTGTCACTTTTTGCCTCAATAACCATTTTTAACATGGTTCCCTATAGGCTTAAGCTTGCTGCATGGTCACAGCTTTGAGCACAGCCAGGGTTAAGGTGCATACCCAGAAAACCACCCACAGACAGCTGTTTCGACCTTGATGGGTCTCATCAGTGTGGGGTTGATTTTACTGGGATGCAAGAGAGGCTTATGGGGTTGCAGACCTGCCTAAGACATGCAGATGAGCATACAGCTATATTTGCATATTTGCTTTCCTGTGGAGGGTTTTTGTCACTTTTTTTACTCACCATAACTTAACTCAGTATATATATATATATATATATTTTTTTTTAAATGTATTGAAATACATTCTCTGGAGAATGCAGGGAGTATTATGAAGATGGCCTGCCCACTTATAATAACTTGCAGCATCTCTCACTGCTAAATGAGGCTACACTGGCTTTGATAGCTACCTTTTCAGTAGCTGGTACATGCTTTCTGCTGTCAGTCTTCTGGTGTTCATGTCATCCAACTGGTGGAAAGCCAACTCTATAGATCCATAGTTGTTTTTTAGAAGATTCTTTATGATTTCAGCCAACTGTAAGATAATTAACATGACAATCTTCATACTGTTTACAACTTTGTGAAACAGAATATATGGATTATTTTTATAGGAACTTTGTTTACCTGCTCAGTGGTTCTCTCTTTCTGTGGACTTCTCTTTTCATTAAGACTTCTGTTTTTCATCACATTTGGTTTTCTGCTGTATTCTGTTAGAACTGTCTTGCCACCGCCAAAAAGGCTCAAAGTTCCCTCACTGTAGTAACCCAGGAACAATGCTTATTACAGTTATTAATAGTAGAATAGAATGCTTAGAGGGATATACTAGAGCATAGCTTGAGAACTGAAGTGTAGATTGATTGTATGTTTTGCTTCATTTTAATGGAACACCATAAAAGGCTTTATAATGTGTAGTTTTACACAACATTTTTAGACATGAAAGTTCTGTTCTGTATCCAGCTGAACATTTAGGAAAGTGACTTGTGAAGTCTTAAAAGCTCGTCTGCAGCTACATACAGTATATGAAGCATTCTGATGTTGTTAAATGCATTGCAACGAGCAATCATGATATATATATATATATATATATATATATATATATATACACATATATCATCTTCATTCTAAGACCTGACTGTGCCTGAGTGGACAAAGAAGAGTGTGTAATCATGTTGGTCCTGTCTTCCATGTAGTAAAATAACAGAGGGGGGAGAGGGAGAAGGGAGTATGATACCTTTTATTGGACCAGAAGATAGTTGATCCGTTACAAGTTTTTGAACCTCTCTGGGTTCTTGCATACTGTACCTGATAAGGAATCTGAGACGTTTGAATAATTGTAACCTGTTGACTACATAAAATGTATCTTCCTGCTCCTCCCTCCTTCTTTATTTTACAACTCTCTTCCTGTCATTGTCATTTTTGGGGAGAACTCTGACGGTACAGAATAAAATATTTTTGAGACTTTTAAAAGTTAAACAGACCTAATGGATCTGCGTGCAGCATCAAGGTGCCACTGGTCAAAATCTCAGCCAAATCTATGCAGCCTGCTGAGGTTTGACGTGTGGCCTCCACCACTGGACAACCCAGTAACCCACTCTTCTTCTCTACCCAAGTGCAGCTTCTCTCCATTCTCTCAGCTGCTTAATGTCAGTGCACTGATAAATACTGGTCCGCTCCTCACCTGTGCTAATCATTAGTTCCCAGTGTAAGTAGGGGAGAGGTGCAGTATTCAGCACACTGACAGCTGTCCGGAGATGCTGCTGTCTGTGGACTAGGGTTACAAAGCCAAAGGTATTGCTACCCTCCATGTCATTTTCTCCCCTACATCATATATATCTTTATATCTATATCTCTACCCATGTCTATATACATGTGCACATGTGACCCTTGAAGTATATCAAGTTGGTCACCAGGCACACTGGTATATTGCATAATGTTACCCACTTCTTGTAAAGGGGGTTTGTACTCTCGTGCTGCTTACATTGGGTATAATTGCTTGTACTGTAGATATAATAATGGTTGCTTTGTATCAATCTCAAGCAATCTATGACTTGATTTGCATCACTGATCTTGTTAATCAAGTTTCTTTCATTTGACAGCGATTTCTAAGCTCTGTAGGGGCACACTGTCTTACACAAACTCGATAGAGCTTTGATAACATTCATTACCTGCTATCAAATTTGGCCAGAAATTCCAAGTATCTGATGCCTCCGTGATGATCAACTGGTAGTTTTTCCAGCAAACATTGAAACTCCTCATCAGTCATTTTGATGCAGTACCTTTGTCAAGCACAGAATTGGGAAATTAAAGTATTTAATGTTTACAACGCTGGCATTTTTTGTATATGTAATGGCATTGCTGTGTTTTTGCAGCAAATATGATAAATTAAACTTAACTTAAATATGTTCAATAGACAGAACCTAAACAGTGATGCAGACAATAGTGTCCCTTCAATTACAATGATTCCACTTTCTGTCAAAATTCATAACTTAAAATTGAAGAAATGGGTGCTAAATGTTGCACTTTTTCTCAATGCAGAAGGAATTTAAGAAAAACAGCAGTTTTCAGCAGCAAAGTCTATTGGGTGTGTATGATTTCACAGTGAAATTTGTAATCAAGACGAAAATGAGAAAATAAACATTAATCTTGGACAAATATTTGAATAAACACTGGAAAATAAAATGTATGAACCAATGTAACAGTCGTATAAGAAAAAATCGCTTTGCTTGCTTGTTACAAAAAATTACCTTGTTTCAATGATTGCTCTGAAGTGCTCTTGGGTTATTGTATTTAGATGTTTTGAATCAGCTTGTCTGTTGAAAAAAAAAATATATATATATTATATATATAAAGAACATTATCCACTTTACTGATATATTTCACAAACTTTAGCCTGGGATTGCTTTCACTCACATGATATTGTTTCAGGATTCAGCCTCTCTCATACTTTGTCATTTTTGATAAAATATACTAACATGATGCTAAAATGATGTGCAGGACTGCGCCCCGACTTACATCTATAAACTGGACCATTATGAGGTTTTTCATTAAACTGTGATAGTGCTGATCAGGTCACTATCACACAGAAACTACATTGAAGAGATTCCATGTCAGTGCCCCAATCTGCGCCATCGCAGTTTAAGGAATCCTCCATACTGTATGAACATTTATCGCATTAGTCCCTAAAAGATATCAAATATATCTACACACGATCAAATGATTTAATTTTTTTTGTCCCAATTATTTGCGCAGCATCTTCACACACAGATATATATATATATATTAAAAAAAAATTGTTAGTCACGGAACAGTATCGTCTATTCGTTTTTCATATATATATATATTTATATATATATATATATGTGTATATATATATATATATATTTTTTTTTTTTAATATATACACAGTATATAGATATATTTAGATAGAGTCCAAAGAGGCAGCCGGCACTCCACTTGCAAGTAGAAAAAATTGGGGGCTTGTCTGATAAAGCAATAATAAACCATACGATACCTTTTGAAGCACGAGATCAGGAGCCAGCACTCTGGTAAGTTAGGTCACAAGTTCTTTGTATTGAAAAAAAGACACACAAACCAACGTTTTGGTCCCCCAGTGGGACCTTTCTCAGGGTGGTGCCACCTTGAGAAAGGTCCCACTGGGGGACCGAAATGTCGGTTTGTGTGTCTTTTTTTCAATACAAAGAACTTGTGACCTAACTTACCAGAGTGCTGTCTCCTGATCTCGTGCTTCAAATGGTATCGTATGTTTTTTTAAATATATTTAGGTAGAAAGATATGAGACATTATCCCAGTGATACAGAAGCAATGACAGGATTATAAAGCACCTCAGAGAAATACATGTATACCTTTGTATATTGGTACAGTACAGATGTAGCCCAATTTACTGTCCCGGAGCTACAGGAAGAAAAGCTAAAAAATGTGGCGCTGGGGATAGTAAAAACCGCAGCTGCCTGAGGGGGGATGGGGGGGGGTTATCCTTCCGAATAGGACCCTCCATGGAGAGATTTCCCGCTGCCGGGGAATGCCTCGTCAGGATTACATGAGTACTCCCGGCAGCAGTAATATTATCATCAATTGTTCCCCAACACATATATGATCTACACGCAGTATGTAGCAATTAAAATAAAAAAGTGAAAGGGCAATTTAAAAAATATTATTTTCCGGACTACATAAATGGTGCCAAAGTTAAACAAAAACAAATCATAATGAACAGAAATACACTTACTGGAATGAATTAAGGAGAGAGTTAAAGTCAGCATGAAAAAGCTTCAGAAGTTTAACTTCCAAAACACTGGATGTGCCCAGTGATCTCTGAGGAATTTTCTTACCAAACCTGTTTGATACAAATAGATAATTTCAAGGTATTACATGTGATGTAAGTAACAGTAAAACTGTGTGTTGATGTCATCGGTTTATGCAACTATTATATCCCTTCCTATTTATTTTGTGCATAATGTGAACTTCTGTGCCCTTTGGATTTACATGGCCTTATTTCTGTGCCCTCTGTATTTCCTTACCCTTTTTTCTGTGCCCTATAGATTTCCTTGGCCTTATTTCTGTGCCCTATAGATTTCCTTGGCCTTATTTATGTGCCCTATAGATTTCCTTAGCCTTATTTCTGTGCAATATGGATTTCCTTAGCCTTATTTATGTGCCCTATGGATGTAAAAAAATTGCCATTGAGTCAACCTCACTCAAGAGAACAAAAAACTGGATGTATGGTTTTGGCGCGGCTGCCATCTTGCATTCTTCTTTCTGTTGATCCCAGCCTACAATATATATATATATATATATACTTACTTTTTACTCACCATACTGCACCGACACACTTTATTCGAGCAAATACCCAGTATGTACCTGGCAGATACCTGGAATGCGCCGCTCCTCACCTCTGACAAGCCCCGTTGTGTTTGCCTTCCCAGCCTGGGTTCATGCCTGGCTGACGGGCGGCTGATCTGTTAAATGATAATGATTAGGATTTAATAGGCTGCAATGCTTCGCGTGTCTACCAGATGGCATAAATTCATGAATTGTAATGCAGTATATATATATATATATATACTGTGCAGTATTGCAGCCAGCGGGAATAAAATGCTTCAATCCCTGCCTGGAAAATACCTCAATGCACTCGGGCAGAAAACAGTCACAAACCTCAATACACCCGGGTATACCCGAATTCGTGGGACTAGCCGAGCTCGAATAAAGTGTGTCGCCAGTGTAACTTAACTCAGTATTATGGTTTAGCCTATCCCATAGCCTCTCTTGCATTCCCAGTAAAATCAACCCCACACTGATGAGACCCATCAAGGTCGAAACAGCTGTTTGTGGGTGGTTTTCTGGGTATGCACCTTAACCCTGGCTGTGCTCAAAGCTGTGACCATGCAGCAAGCTTAAGCCTATAGGGAACCATGTTAAAAATGGTTATTGAGGCAAAAAGTGACACTGTGTGCTCATTTGCATGTCATTTCCCAGAATCCCTTGCTGCAGTGGAAGTGCTGTATGCTGGGTGATAATGGGGAAAGGCGGGGTTGCAGACCTGCCTAAGACATGCAGATGAGCATACAGCTATATTTGTATATATATATATATATATATATATATATATATATATATATATATATATATATATATATATATATATAATTTCTAACAGTTCTGTAATGGAGGGGGCCGGGGTGGGGGGGGGGGGGGGATTATAGTAGAGATAAAACCAGTCCAGTTCAGCTCTGAGGTTCCCTCCAGTTAAGATGATTGTGAAAAAAGGAAAACAAAAAACATTTTTTAGTAACTGCGACTATAAAATGCATCTAAAAAAAGCAATGTCACTGACACTGTATTTGAATGCAAAACAATACAATCCTTTTATATGCACTGTCACTGAAAAGGTTAACTGAAGATATGCCATACATCTAATAGTCTCTGCAACATGTTCCACGGCCTTCACACATCAGTTTCATATGTGAATGAGTTGTACCTGTGGCCAGGTTCCCACATGACCTTGTGGGCCATTCCAGTGTTACTCCTTGTTTGAAGACACTGAAGGAATTCCAGATAATTAATGTTAGGTAAAGTGTCATCAAGACCACAGCGGGCGAGAAAGTGACCGAGCTGATCTTTAGTAAGGTGCAGGTGAAACTTTTCCAGGACGCTAAGGAAATCTTCATTCGACACCTGGTGGCAGAAGCAATACAGGTTGGAAAGATGTTTATTGTATTTCAATGTTTAATGCAGCAAACAAATGATTTGAAATACACTTGTAATTGGTCCAACCTACAAAGTGGTGCTCACAATGCATTTATAGAATGAGCATTGCAAAATGGGCACTCAATTGTTTCATGCCAGTACTTACCTATTTCCAACTAGAGAGATTTACAATGAATGGATCAACACTGGATCAAGAAGATCCCAGGTAACCTGATCTCTCTCTCTTTTTTTTTTTTTTTTACTTGTCTGTTTAAAGATATTCCATATAGAAAAGAACAAAATTACAGTACTGCATATAAGTGACTAAATATTTCAATTCATTGACAGCAGAAGAGCCACAACATGAATCCTCAGAGAATATTATCGCCCTTTGGTTAGTACCAACCAATTATTCAGCTTGATATACTGTATAAAGTGAAACCCCCTGTATTTCATAAAAGCCTGCAACAGGCCGGCAGCATCAAGATTAAACAAATTAGTATTTGAGTATAAGAGATTTAAATATAATAGAAATGTAATAAATAAAAAAAGCACATCTACCCAGCTATCTGCAGCAAAAATCCCAACACGCCTCCCAAGGCCTTTCATTCATCTGAGAAGAATGGGAATGGGTTGCGCCCAAGTTTTTGCTGGTATTCGGCCACAGAGGGAACCTCCGCAGTTGGACACTCAGCTGCCGGCTGCTTCTCCAAGGTAAGGGTTAACTTAATGGTTTGGGTAGGGGGTTACCAATAGGAGTTTTAGGGTTAGGGGTTAAGTTTTTAGGGTAGTGGATTAGGGTAAGGGGTTTGGGGTAACGGGTTAAGGTTTGTAGGGTAGGGGGTAGCGTTAGTATTAGGGGTTAAGATTAGGGATTTTTAGGGTAAGGTTGGGGACTTACCTTGGCGGCGAAGCGGCCGGCGGAGAGATGTTCTGGTGGTGAGGTAAGTGGCAGCTAAACGCCGGCGGAGATTTGGTCACGGCAAAACGGCCGCGACCAATAGTCCTACTCCGCCTCTGCGTGGCGTCGGTAGATAATATAGTAGGCAGTTCCTATGAAGATTTGAACAACCTCTGTTTGTAATGAAGTTGGAAAGAATAAAATGTAGGACGTCCATTTCCAAAACATTACTTTGTATATCTCCCATTGCAATCATGAAGCTATTTTACCTTGCCACATTTCTCTGGATCATACACGAAGAACTCAGTCATCATAGCACGGGCTCCCTCTCTGAACTTTTCTTTCAGCCACTTCTCGATACTCAGTGACACTTTCCTTTCATTTCCCATTTTCGACTGAACTTTTTTGTTTGTTTCTGCAATCAGAAAAACCAGAGTCCATATTTAACATCAACCACTTTGTGGCACCAAGCACAAGGATTTACCATTTCTAAAGGCACTAAAACACATCAAGCTATACACATTGTAATACTTACATTCCTGTCGGCACTGCATAGATTCATGGAATTATATAACATTTCTATCACTGGTCGACACCCAAGCTAACGCTATCAAAAGACTTTCAGTGGGGATTCAGTACATGGGTGACATGGTAGAGTTATATTAATACTCTGGTTATGTGTACATACAGCATGGTTTCACTACGAACTACATGGATTTAAATGATGTAAACAGTTGTGCTCTTTTCTAACTGAAGGTATCTTGGAAATGTACCAGCTGAATTTAGGGAGACAAAACAAGGCCTATAAAAAGTAACCAGAGTTGTAGATAGCTATAATAGTCATTTTTATTTGATAGAAAGTAAAACATTCGTTGTTGTATAACCCTAAACATTTTGTGGTGTATGTATCAAGGCAATCTCAGTGCAAAACTGGGCTATTCTCAGCTTGCAGTTGTGTATCAAAGCATTTTGCTCCTCTTTTGCCCTGTCTGCCCCTGTTTGCACCTTGGGGAGAGTCAGTAGGAGGAGTTGGGGAGAGCTTCATGGTGCACAGATTATAATGAGATGTATCACATTCTGCGTCTCTGCCCCAGGTTGTACCTTGGGGAGAGTCAGTAGGAGGAGTTGAGGAGAGTTACATGGTGCA
Organism: Ascaphus truei; assembly: GCF_040206685.1. NCBI lineage: Eukaryota > Metazoa > Chordata > Amphibia > Anura > Ascaphidae > Ascaphus > Ascaphus truei. The sequence goes on along the minus strand of NC_134490.1, from coordinate 49,349,302 downwards.
CGGAATATAATGAGATGTATAACAATGTATGTTGCTGTGTCTCATTTTCTCTTCCTTTTATTTGTCAAAAAATCCACAATCTCTAAGTGCGGCAAGTTTATAATGCTGCATCAGATGTAAGAAACTGTTCAAAATATACTTGATACCTGCACAAGTGCCATTGGTTGATGCTCCAATAGGTCAGTTTATGAACCACAATTATATGTTGCAACTCTGCTTCAAAATTTGAGCTGTTCATCACAACACACTTTCTCTTTGTTGTTTTTATGTTTGAATCTTTTTAATAAATGTGTTTGGTGCTTCTATAAAATGATTAGTATCATACAAAGTGAGATTAGATTTATTTCATTGCTTTAGATATGCATTTTCACGAGGTACAACTGAATGTTCAAGATTCTTTATCAGACTCCTGGTGTATCTTTGATAAATCATTTGTTATGATGTAAATATACCAATCAGACAGCACTGCTACTGTATATTAGAAATTGTGTACGTACAGTATTCTACTGGTGTACGGGAAAAGGACACACTCCCCAATAGGTCCAAACACAAAATGGTTCTATACAGATAACCCCAGCACTCAAAGTGAAGAAAAGATACCAGAATTCTGCCATGAATCATTAGAGTGTATTGTTATTCATATACAAAGTTATACACAGTAATATTAAAAACATTCCATCTGATACAATGTGAGATGGAATCGTCACTTATGATAGTCTGAATATCTGAGAAATATCACTGAAGTGTGAGCGCCAGTACGGTCCCAAAACGCCTGATACTTCTTTGGGATTACAGAGCCTGTCTAATCAACGTGGTTACGAGTGGGCAACAGTCCAAAAGGAAACCCCCCACCAAGATAAACTCAGCTATACTACACTGGCGACACACTTTATTCGAGCTCGGCTAGTCCCACGAATTCGGGTATACTCGGGTGTATTGAGGTTTGTGACTGTTTTCTGCCCGAGTGCATTGGGTTATTTTCCAGGCCGGGATTGAAGCATTTTATTCCCGCTGGCTGCAATACTGCATAGTATATATATATATATATATACTGCATTACAATTCATGAATTTATGCCATCTGGTAGACACGCAAAGCATTGCAGCCTATTAAATCCTAATCATTATCATTTAACAGATCAGCCGCCCGTCAGCCAGGCATGAACCATGGCTGGGAAGGCAAACGCAACGGGGCTTGTCAGAGGTGAGGAGCGGCGCATTCCAGGTATCTGCCAGGTACAAACTGGGCATTTGCTCGAATAAAGTGTGTCGCAGCAGTATGTGCCCCAAATGTGGAGTATGTAGCGTGTGAGCAAGACACTATGTGTCTAAGTTCGAGTCCATGGTGAGCGCGCGACCATGCGTGTGGCGTCACGCGTGCCTGTAGCTGGAGCGCTTTGTGTCCTCTAGGTAGACATGAAGGGGAAGCGTGTCGGAGGCATGTCGGAGGCGTGGCCGTGACATCATGGAGCTGGTCCACCCTCAGTGGGCGAACAGCTCACGTGACCCGGCCGTCACGCGACAAACAAATGTATTAATCTTCCGGTAAATCGCGGGCGCCAGCGCTCTGCATTGTGCGGTCACGAGCTGTATGGCCTGTCTCGTAGAGGCACGGCATATTGATCGCACCATCACGCTCACCATGGATGCGGCCTAATGCAGATTGTTCTAGAAAAAGGCACTAGGTATATATACAGAGAAATCGGGAAATACCGTGTGTACAAGGCAAGAGCACTAAGTGACACTATAGACAGTGAATGTTATGATGAGTACATACTGTATTTGATTTGAGTTTATATCCATCTTGAATATATTAATAGAAAGAGTTTAGGCAGCAGCACTGTGTACAACATGTGAAATGATAAAGGGCTGGATTATGACCAGCAATGTTGTAACGTTTTCAGTATAGACTCAATCAAAATATACTTAATATCTGCACAAGTATCATTGCTTGATGCTCCATTAGGTCCCTTTATTGACCACTATTTTACACCTCTGTGTTTTTGTCATTGTAATATTAATGTAGGGGACACATACTTGGCTGGGGGGTACATTGGCTTCCAGAGACTTTTTGTAGCGCCGACATCAACAAACTGCGTTTCTCTTCCAAGTGTCCTGATTTTTTCAATCCCAAAGCACACAACAAGCCTTCTATTCCTAGAACACTGTCACCTTCTTGGACATATCTTTAAAAAATAAAATATAATAACTTTAACATCTCAGTTGCCTGTGTAGTCAGTCCTTCATTATCTCTGCCAAGTAACTAATCCCAATGTATGGCAACAAAGATTTCCACATTTGCAGGAAAGGGGAATTACCGTAAACCCACTAAAAATGGAAATATCAGATTTAGAACAACGTTAAACATAAGGCAATATGATTTTCACAATATGTCCAGATGAAAAATGCTCTGAGAAGGTCAGTAATGTCTTCAGCAGAAATGGGCTGTACAATGAAATAGATGATTGATTGGTTAAAAAGGTATGAGGTGTTCTTTACCTCTTCCACAACTTGTCAAACTCATGTTTCGTCATTAGCATCCCTAACTTGGAAAGAACCATGCGAAATTCCGAAGGATTCAACGTGTCCTTCGGAAGAAGTTTCAAAAAAGCAAAGTACCTACAGAACAATAGAAAATGATACAACAGCAGATTAGCACTTTATTACAATCTAAGTTTATCACAATTATTTCTTTTACAGAATTATTTTACAGGGAAGGTACTATGTACATCTAGGATATAGGATACACATTTGTATGAAGGGAATAATGTATCATCTTCTGAGCTTTTAATTACCCTTTAAAAGTTCCTATACGTGTCATCTTAATTGGAATATTCTTGGGTGGCTAAAGTCATTGGCACATGGATAGTGAAATGTCACACGATTTTTTCTATGTACTGTATAAGTGAGAGCGAAATATCCCCAACAACGTTAAGAAACGTATACAAATCTACTCTGTCCTCATGTGTATTCAGTCATTATTTATACACGAGTTTAGGAGAGAAGTTAATTAAAAGTATACCTTCTTTTTGTCCTGTATCCCATCCCCCACTTTTCTTACAGAAAATTCAAATAAAGAACAAGTTAACAAAAAAAAAAGTACATATGTATTTGGATTCAGCTTGTTTTCTATATTTGAGCTTTAAACAGCATTTACTGTCAGTTCTAATACTAAATTCAAGATGTTTCTTTTTTTATTTATGTTTAGATTCAGTGGAGTCATGTTAATACTTGTATGTGTCGTGTGTATATACCGTACACGGTAGTAACACAATGTACTAATAAGGAATGTGGGACACGTTGAAACGTGGAATGCAAAACAGTTTATTTTCCTTTAGTCAATTCATATTATCGGATCATTTTAATTTAAGGGATTTCTCTTTGCAGACCAAACTTAAAAAAAAAAAAAAGAAATAAGAAACGGGCTTGAGAGATTGTATAATAAGCACTTTGCATTCTCTTTCCAAACTAGGATGCTTTTCAGTAATTAGCATGCTATGTTAATCGTGGATCTGTGTATACAGTAGTTAAGTAGCTGATCTTAAATGCGTTTACACTTATTCATCCACAAGAGGGTGCTAAGCTTCAGCATGCGTTTACTCTCATTCATGTGAATGAGAACTGTAGAGCAGTGGTGCACAAACAATTGGTGCTGCGCCCCCCTTCTTGCTCCCCCCAGTAATCGTACCCCCCTTACCTCGTTTCCCAACGTCAAATGACGTCGCGGGTTCATGTAACGTCACGTCATAACCCCGCTGCGTCATTTGACGCAGAGTTGCCAGGGCGACGGGTCATGTGACGTGACGTCACATGGTCCCGCGGCGTTATTTGGCACCGTGTTGCCATGGCGACGCGTCACACCATGCATCTGATCCCGGTAAGTGAGTTGCAGAGGCCCCGGCATTTAATTTAAATGCCTTGGGGAAGAGTGTGGGCCTCTGCAACCAACCCCCCCCCCCCCCAGGAAAATCTCAAGCCCTCCACTTTGTGCACCCCTGCTGTAGAGTGTAGAGTGCTAAAGCTTATCCCCCTTTCATGGATCTGGGCCTCGCTGCTTATCTCTGGTGCCAGAGAATAGCTGATACATGTTTACACTTGAGAGCTGAGGCATAAGTTGCTGAAGACAGTAAAGCGTGACTTTTTGTTTGCAAGGAGTTGGTTAAATATTTCAATACATCAAACAGGGTGAAGGAGTGTCTCAGTGAGAAAGGACACTCACTCTGATAACAATGACACCGAGATTGAAGCAGGTTCAGTTCCTGGTGTCAGTTCCTTGTGACTTTGGGCGTCACTTTATCTCCCTGTACAAGATACCACAGATTTCCTCAATAAACTTAACAACATCAAACAGCTACAGTACCATCCAACACACTGCTAGTTACTATGGATGTAGAATCCCTGTATAGTAACATCCCCCACAAGGATGGCACTGCGGCATGCTCGCAATTCCTTGCAACATCTCCCCTGGATCAAAAATATATCGCTGAAGTAATTATCAAATGTATAGAATACATCCTCACACATAACTACTTCAACTTCAACAAGGACCTAGAACTGTACCTAGAACTAATGGGAACTGCGATGGGCACCCGAGTGGCACAGCAATATGCCAATTTTGAACAGAGATTCCTAACCACATGCCTCAACAAACCTACAAATAGTACAGATACATTGATGATCTGTTTATAATATGGACAGAGGGCGAAGAAAATGTAAAACTATTTTTAGAGTCCTTGAATAAATTCCACCCATCAATTAAGCGCAAAATAGAATATTTGGCAAACCTGGTGATCTTTCTGGGTACAACAGTAACACTGAAAGATGGCAAACTACACGCATCTGTATACAAGAAACCAACAGACAGATGCAGTTACTGCCATAACTCCAGCTTCCATGCCACTCATACAAAGTGAGCCAGCCTACACAGTCAGGCTATAAGATATCAATGTATATCAGTGGCATAGCTAGACATGGACAGGCCCCCGGGCAAAACGAATTTCAGGGCCCCTTTAATATTAATACTGACTGTAATTTTTTTCTCCCTCCCCCATCCTCTCCCTGATCTTCTCTCTAATCACCTGAGCTCTCCCCCCTCATCATCAGCTCCCCCTCATCATCATCATCTCCCCCTCACAATCATCTCCCCCCTCATCATCCTCTTCAGCTCCCCCTCAGAAGCTCTACACCCTTATCATAATCATATCTCCCTCCCTCCTCTCATTGCTCTCTCTCGTCCCCTCAGATCTTTCTCCCCCTCAAATCTCTCTCTTGATCTCTCTCCCCCTCAGATCTCTTTATCGATCTCTCTCCCTCTCAGATCTCTCTATCTCTCGACTTCTCTCCTCCTCAGATCTCTCTATCGATCTCTCTCCCTCTCAGATCTCTCTATCGATCTCTCTCGATCTCTCTCCCCCTCAGATCTCTCTATCGATCTCTCTCTCGTTCTCTCTCCCCCTCAGATCTCTCTATCGATCTCTCTCTCGATCTCTCTCCCCCGCAGATCTCTCTATCGATCTCTCTCCCCCTCAGATCTCTCTTTCGACCTCTCTCTCTCTCTGTCAACCTCTCTCTCTCTCTCTCTCTGTCGATCTCTCTTCCCCTCAGATCTCTCTATCGATCTCTCGATCTCTCTCCCCCTCAGATCTCTCTTTCTCCCCCTCAGATCTCTCTCTCTCTCCCCCTCAGATTTCTCAATTCTCTCTCTCCCTCAGATCTCTCGAACTCTCTCTCTCCCCCTCAGATATCTCTCTCTCTCTCTCCCCCTCAGATCTCTTGATCGCTCTCTCTCCCCCTCAGATCTCTCGATCTCTCTCTCTCCCCCTCAGATCTCTCAATCTCTCTCTCTCCCCCTCAGATCTCTTGATCTCTCTCTCTCCCCCTCAGATCTCTCGATCTCTCTCTCCCCCTCAGATCTCTCGATCTCTCTCTCTCCCCCTCAGATCTCTCGATCTCACTCAGATCTCTCGATCTCACTCAGATCTCTCGATCTCTCTCTCCCCCCTCAGATCTCTCGATCTCACTCAGATCTCTCGATCTCTATCTCTCCCACTCAGATCTCTCTCAGATCTCTTGATCTCTCTCTCTCCCCCTCAGATTTCTCTCTCTCCCCTTCAGATCTCTCGATCTCTCTCTCTCTCCCTCAGATCTCTCGATCTCTCGATCTCTCTCTCTTCCCCTCAGATCTCTCTATCTCTCTCTCCCCCTCAGATCTCTCGATCTCTCTCTCCCCCTCAGATCTCTTGATCTCTCTCTCTCCCCCTCAGATTTCTCTCTCCCCTTCAGATATCTCGATCTCTCTCTCTCTCCCTCAGATCTCTCGATCTCTCTCTCTTCCCCTCAGATCTCTCGATCTCTCTCTCTCCCCCTCAGATCTCTCGATCTCACTCAGATCTCTCGATCTCTATCTCTCCCACTAAGATCTCTCTCAGATCTCTTGATCTCTCTCTCTCCTGCTCAGATTTCTCTCTCTCCCCTTCAGATCTCTCGATCTCTCTCTCTCTCCCTCAGATCTCTCTCTCTTCCCCTCAGATCTCTCTATCTCTCTCTCCCCCTCAGATCTCTCGATCTCTCTCTCCCCCTGAGATCTCTTGATATCTCTCTCTCCCCCTCAGATCTCTCGATCTCCCTCTCTCCCCCTCAGATCTCGATCTCCCTCTCTCCCCCTCAGATCTCGATCTCCCTCTCCACCTCAGATCTCGATATCCCTCTCCCTCTCAGATCTCGATCTCCTTCTCCCCCTCAGATCTCGATCTCCGTCTCCCCCTCAGATCTCGATCGCCATCTCCCCCTCAGATCTCGATCTCCCTCTCCCCCTCAGATCTCGATCTCCCTCTCTCCCTCAGATCTCCCTCTCCCCCTCAGATCTCCCCCTCAGATCTCCCCCTCCCAATATATTAAAAATACACCCACCACCCCAATACATATAAAAATATACACCAACCCCGCAATACATGTAAAAATATAAACCCACCTCCCCCCAATACATATGTATGTATGTTTTTATTTATATAGCAAAAAGCAATGGTAATGCTGCACACCACAAGCTAAACAAAAGATACTTGCTGTTACCGGTGCTCGTGGAACAGGGGAGTTCCTGACAATGACAAGCTCCAAAGTAGGCAAAAAAGGGAGAAGGTTCCAAGGCACTGCGGATTTCAAAAGAATTTATTGAACAGGCACAACGTTCAACCACCAAGCGTGGTCTTTCTCAAGTGAAGATCACTTGAGAAAAACCACGCTTGGTGGTTGAAACGTTGTGCCTGTTCAATAAATTCTTTTGAAATCCGCAGTGCCCTGGAACCTTCTCCCTTTTTTTAAAAAATTTATATAGCACCATTAATGTACATAGTGCTTCACAGCAGTAATATACATGACAATCATATAAATAACACATAAAGGGGAGAAGTGCTTCAGACATAAAAGTAACATTTAGGAAAAGGAGTCCCTGCTCAGAAGAGCTTACAATCTAATTTGTTGGTAGGAAGAACGTACAGAGACAGTAGGAGGGCGTTCTGGTAAGTGCGTCTGTAAGGGGCCAAGGTTAATGTATGAGGTGTTAATTATCAGCTATGGAGTTACTCATATGCTTCGTTAAGCAGGTATGTTTTAAGGTGGGTCTTAAAGGTGGATAGAAAGGGTGCTAGTCGAATATTGAGGGGAAGGGCATTCCAGAGGTGTGGGGGAGTCAGTGAGAAAGGTTTAAGGCAGGAGAGGGCTTTAGATACAAGAGGGGTAGAGAAAAGACATCCTTGAGAAGAACGCAAGAGTCGGGATGGTGTATAGTGAGAAAAAATATTTTAAAAAAGGTATAAAAAAATACACCCACTCCCCCCCAATAAACATATAAGTCAGACTTACCTTGGGGATGGTCTCAGGTCGGTGGCTGCGGGGGAGGGGGGGGGGGGAGGAGGGAGGATAGTGGGTGCGAGGGGGCCGGCGGCCGGTCAGAGCAGTTTCCACCGGGCCCAGCTCTCCCCCCGCTGCAGGCTTCTCCCTCACTCTGTCCCATGCCGAGGTGATGCTGACATGCCCTGGGCCTCCCTCTCACACCGGTGCACACCGGAAGCTGAGCCCAGTGGACTTCCGGCGCCAACGTCAGAGAGACCAGAAGCGCGTCAGCATCAGACACCTTGGCGTGGGACAGACAGTTAGGGAGAAACCTGCAGCTGGGGCTGGTGGCAACTTCTCTGAACGGCTGCGACCACCCCGCAGCCACCCTACGTTCGGAGAACGTTAATACTGGACACATACATGTCCGGTATTACCTTTCATTTTATACCGGACGCAGGGGCAAAATACCGGGCTGTCCGGTTCAAAATCAAACACCTGGCAACCCTAGCTACATACAGTCCGGCCCCCGAGGGAATGCGAAAAATAAGCAAAGATCTGCAACTAATGCTGACAGAGGATAAAAAATTAAAAGGCATCTTCCCCAAACCTCCCATCTTTGCCTTCCGGCAACAGCCAAACCCCAGGCAGAAGTTAGTCACTTGACCTGTCATTCGCTGCGTCCTTCAATTCTAAATGAACTTGATGTGCAGTCTTTGTGGTAAGCTTTTGTTTTCTCTTTAGTGGATCCATCCACACTGGGGGATCCTTGTTTTCTTCCTTCTTGAAGCCCTCGTAGAATGCATCAAATGTTATCACTCGCTTATCTCCAAGATGTAATCTGCAGAGTGACAAACACGGTGTGGAAACTGGTATTTGTATGATTTATACACTTATAACTGCAAATATATCTTGGTAAGTCCTTTTCAAATGGGACACTGCTGACAGAAACTTGGATCTATGGCAGTCTCTATTACAGGGGTGACCAACTCAGTCCCCAAAAGGCCATCAACAGGTCAGATTTTCAGGCTATCCCTGCTTTAGCATAGATAGCTCAATCAGTCTCTGCATCAGCACAGGTGGCTCAGTCGAAGTGGCTCAGTCGAAGTGGCTCAGTGGCTCAGTGTCTCACCTGTGCTGAAGCAGGGATATCCTGAAAACCTGACCTGTTGGTGGCCATTTAGGACTGGAGTTGGCCACCCCTGCTCTATTAAGAAATACAAAGCATTCATACCTTTTAGTTTTCCATGGGAATGCAGGTATTATGGGTTTTATTTGACCCTGCTCACATTAGTAAGTGGTTTGGAGAGCAGTTATGTAGGGCAATGGGATGGAAGGTGTAATTTACTGCAGATAATGTATTGGGATTTCTCACGCTCTTGCCTTTCTTTGTTCCCCCTCTTCTTACACATCTGAAAAGTCTGGGATAACGGAATACAAATGTCTTGGTATGCCGCAAGGCACACAAATGGGAATCTTGGAAGAAAAACTGTGTTTCTCCAAGGTTTCTTACCTTTCCAGGAGATGGCGAAACTGTTGTGCACTGATGAATCGTCCCAGGAATGTAGTCAATATAATAAGCAAGACTTCCCTTAAACATAAAGGAAGTTGTCAGATAAATATCCAATCAATAAGTGTCTAAGTTTGGAGAGCAGAAATATCAGAACCATGATAACCAAAGGTAGTGGCATTGTCCCATTTATTATGCTATGTAGTCTAGTGTTCTCTCAGCTGAACAAAAAAGATAGAATGAAATGCAAGAAAACTTTTTTCAAGTATTAAAAAGCACAGTCAAACTGCCCCATCAACATGCTTCATTTTCCATACAGATTTAATATAAGACACACAGATATATCATAAATAGTTATGTCCATTTTTATTTCCATACAGTATATTAGACGTGCAACTTTTGTAGATATATTGTCAATACCGCCTACTGCAGCCCTATAGCATGTAGTGGGGAAATTCAAATTCTTCCAAGGAATTTAACACAAGAGAAGGTTAGTAGGTTGTATTGTGTTATGGTGTTACACTATTTATTATTCATTCTTGATTATTCAACGTTCCATAATATCTCACAATTTTATTTAACGTCACATGCATGCGTATATATACTTCAACATTTGTAGATGTATTATTATAATAAAAATGGTTTTGTAAAGTAATTCCGTTAAAGCAAATTATTCTGTTTGATTTAGCAGTTTTCTGTTCTTATTTTTGAGTCATCTGAGATTTTTTGGGGCCTAAAACTTTTTGGTAGGCCCTGGGCACTGTGCCTGCCGACGTGGGTTGATTTGTCAGCTGTAATTATAAACAATTAAACAACAATTTAAATATGAAAAACAAGGTGCCATATCATGGACTGTTCTCACTCTATTGCAGCTCAATCACATGCTGCCAAATGGAACAGCCCGTTTTACAGAGAAGCCGTATTAGAACAGAATGCTGGAGTATTTGTCTAAAATCAGCAGCATGCTTTAACAACATCAAGTTTACCTTTTAACTGTCCCTCTGCCTTCTGGGTCATTGGCCAAGAATTGGTATTTAAGATGATAAAATCCACCAGAGTTTATTTTTTCAAGCAGTTGGTATTCCAGCTAAAAAAAGAACATAGGTGCAACAAATGGTAGTCAATTATTTAATGCTAAAACATTGTAATACAGGTGATGGATATACCATATGTTTCCATTCTCACTCCCTTTTAGAATGTAAGCTCCTTGGAACAAGACCTGCGGTACCTACTGTACCAGTGTATGTAAATGGTGCAATTTTATTGCTACTGTCTTTGCACCCGTTGTACTGCACTGCAGACTATGTTGATATGTTATTAATAAATAATAATAATAGCATTCAAAGGAGACTAACATAGCAATGAAAGGAAAAATAAAACAAATATTGGTCACCATGAGTTACTGGCTGGGGAAATGTTTAAATGTAAGTATAGGTAGTTGTACAATCCTATTGAAATTGTATTCTTTACTACTTTACTCGAAATGTTGTAGTTTCGAGTTAGTTTAGAGGTAAACCTTCCGGGCTGTGACCAACGTGACGAAAACGGTAAGCATTGCTACATCTGCAGTCTCCTTAAAAAATTAGTCTGATGTATCAAATATGAAAAGAGTCAAGATGATGCATACAGTATGCCAAGAGATGGAATATTAATTTTGAAATCACTATGAGGCTTTGGGGGTTAGTCATAAAGCTGTGATAGTGCTGATCGGGACATTATCGCACGGAAACTCACATTTCGTTCAGAGATGACCTTTCTGTATTTGGGATTTTTTACTTCTCCTTTTTATATTATAATGAAGGATATGATTATTACAAAGATAAGAAAAGCAATAACCTCTTCACACTGCAGCCACAGCTCAGCACCATCAGCATAGGGGGTCTCTTCTCCTTCGGCATTTACATCTCTTTCCCAGTATTTCCTATCTATGGAGTCAAAACACAGTGATATTATTGTATGCTGCCATGTACAAGGTTGAACATGGTGACATATGAAAGTTATTGCGCTAATGTTTAGCCACCACACATCCTTCAGAGGTGAAGTCACGTGGAACTGGTATAGAACCTATCACTCCTGTTTCACATGGGGCCTTAAACTTAAAAAAAAAAAGTTTTCTTATGTAACGGGATTTCCCCCCCCAATCGCAGATTATACTGTGGGGGTGTAGGAACATACAATGTTACTCGGGTGTGGTGCGTTACCTGTTGGCTCACAGGAGGGCTGAGCTTCCGCCACGGGGAAACCTGGGGCACAATATTAGCATATACCATACAATGATGCAGCGCCTCCACCTGCGATGGCTCCCGCCAGAGGAGGAGTGGTTCTTCGCAGGACAATACCCAATAATCACATACAACTGATTGTATAAGAACGAATACCTTTTTACTGATGACTAGAACATGTAAGGTCAAACAAGTAATAACAGGTGTCCCTCTTTAAAGGTAACCCGACTCAACGTTTCCTCAAGGTTAACTATAACGGACACCACGGCGGGTGTCCACACTTTATGCGTCAAGGCGGCCGCTACTGTCCCAACGCAATAATCCCACCCTCAAGTCCACTGAGTCCCACCCAATGTCTTGCACTCCCAATACGTAGACCAGCGTGTATGTATTTGTGTGTGACTGCGCAGCCACTATGTCAAATGATAGGCCTGGTTGGTGCACGTGAGTTGTGGCGTTACCTGCCCGGGCTCCAGCCGCGGGTGCTGCTATACCGCAAGGGGATCGCTGGATGTCCTCCAAAGGTGGGGTGAATTCCGGCGTGGATAATATCACCGCTTCTTCCACCGTCTGTACTTTGATGATAGCCCGAATGATGTCCACAGGCTGCAGTCACTCCGTACTGAGCCTCCGCACTTATAGTCTAGAGATCCCTTAGAGACCAAGCGTAGGCCCAAGCCTCTCGGCGGAAAGCACAGCGTCCGCTGGATTCCTCACTAGCTTATAGATAAAGGGACAGGGTCCATAACCTAGGGCCGGTCCTTATCACACTCCGCTAGGGTGGCTCAGGGCTGTCTGGGGCCTAGGGGAGTACTGGCCTAGTGCCGGGAGTCACGGATTCCAGCACCCTACCTCTTACCCCTAGCTACTCCAGTCGCCGACTGACGTCGTAGTTCCTGCACGCGAAATATATCTCTATGTTGCCAACAGAGATCCTCCATCCCTATTGGCTAGTCCTTCGCGGGCTTACTGGACCTTTACTGCACAGGCGCGAGCTCCCTGTAGTCCTGGAGTGCTCCTGTTCCTCTCGCATGCGCAACGCCCCTAACAATGGCGGCGCCCTGCTCCGCGAACCGACGGAACCACCACAACACGATACCGGCCGCAACCCTTAATGCTACTCGGCTCGTATACTAACAGGGGAGAAGGTAATACCTCAAGGGGACCTGGCTACACTTATATCGTGAAATAAATGTTTTTTTCTAAAAACAGTCAAATCACATATTTCAGTCTCATCTCCTTTATATTTGCATCTCATCTCACAAACAGATACTTTCTTAGTAAAGTTGGTCAATTACATACTCCAGAAAGCTACCTTGAGCCCTAAGTGAATGAAGGGCAATCATGACCGGGGCGCCAGGCTCCCTCCTACCTTCCAGTTTGCTCCTTGGCCATTCCCCCCTCCCCTCCCCCCCTGCCTCCGGGCAACGGTGAGGGGGGGGGGCGGGTAATGCAGCAGGGGGGGAGTGGGGGAGGGGCAAGGGAGTCTACTTAGGCAGGCTGGCAGGGCACGGTCACCCCGCACCCTGCCAGCATTTTCCGGCCCTCCTGTCCCCTTTTGTTTTACTATTTTGTTAAGGATGTTGCTACAGTTTGGAAAAAAACACACACACACACACACACACACACACACACACACACACACACACACACACACACACACACACACACACACACACACACACACACACACACACACACACACACACACACACACACACACACACACTATATGTATATATAAGAGAATAAGGACTGAGGTGCCTTGAAGGAGGGGAGAGAAGTCTCCATTTTTTTACCCCTACGAGGTCACAGTGTTGAGGTTCTTGTTGCCTGTGTAGCGGCAGCAGTTGTGGGTAAGTGTGCTTGTCCTTGACAAACGGGGCTCCGTGCTTGGTAAAGCCCAGTGGGGCTGGGAGTGTCAACGGCCGTTTCACGTGGGCCCAACTTGGGAGTCACACAGGGTCATCGGTTCAAGGACCTTTGACCTTTAACCCTTTGAGCGAGCACCCTGGGCGGAGGTAGCAACTACCCAATTATTTAATGTTTAAATAAAAAGCCTCACCCTTGCACCTCCATACCTTGGCTGGTAGTTATGTGTGTGTTATTTGTGTGCGGTTCTGGGCACTTGGAACGTGTCACTATTGTTGTTCTGTGCTTACAAATAAATGTTGAGACACTAACAGGGCACAGTATCCACGGGAAAGGGCTCTCAATCCCTTTCTCATGGCTACATGTATCAATATAATTTGTTTCTCATTATCCTTTTGTGCACGAGGATGTTGGTGTCTCATGCTTGGGATTTCTGAAAAGATGATGTGGTTAAAGCATTAAAACAGTGGTTATCGAGCGCAATAATCCCAGAAAGTGAGATGTTACCAGCTCACAGATATACTGCATATGTTTCTTTGTTCTGCAACTGACTTTGGGTAAAACTTTAATATTAACATATTTAAAGAATCAAAAGGGAGGCTAGAAGTTAAATGCTATCAGAACAGCTTTAAAAAACAGTTACTCTGTTACAGAAACATGACACTATCCATGCGAAACTAGCGATATCAGATCAATCCTTCAGATAGATCAGACATCATCAGCTAACACACAATTTCATTGTATTTCCTCCATAGCAGCCATTTACAGGTTGAATTATTAGGGACAATATGCCAGCTCATTCTGTGAAAGATCACTTTTTAATTGGTTCTTCCTCAGGAAAACTGTTGCAAATGTTCAGATGAGATAATACACTAAGAAATATAAGACCTATTTCACTGATCTGTTCAAGTCATGGTCAAATAATGGATTATCTTTCAAAGCTCAAGGCAAGCAACAAATATGTCTTTATCCCCTGGCTTACTTTGGATATTGTATAGAATCCCTAGAGGTCGTCTGAAAGGTTTTATAGAAATGTTTTTGAAGAGCATGTCTAGGATTCTCTGGATTATATCATTTTGGCTACAATTGACCAATTGTTCTTTTCTTCTTTTTTGCTTTGACATGTAGATGGTCAAAATGATCCCAGCTCCCAGTTCACATAATTTGGGTTAACTGTTTTATTTGCGGGTTTTCTACAGTATATATATATATATATATATATTATATATATTTACATCACTGTTCTACTTCACACAGTATCATAGTGAATAATCCCTAGTGTTTGCTGCTAATTAGCACTGAAGTGACTTGGTGCCACAGAAAGAATTGCCCAAAGCTTGTTACCACTTTGAATAAATGTCAGCTTAGCGTTGCATCCCTCAGATACATGTCACATACCCCCCAAAAAATGTTGAGAAAGAAAGTTTAATTAAAAAAACAAAATATAAAACTCAGATGATACAATGTTTATGCAAATATTTAACCCCTTGAGTGCGCCATGACATAGCAACCACGTCATTGGGTCTGGTACTCTGGGGGTCCCAAGGCGTAGTAGTATTTTCTAGGAGAGCACAGAATTCAATCTGAATGGAGGACCCCTCTTGTGACGCCTCGATCAAGTGATCACTCCGAGGAGTGATGACATGACCATTGTGTGCCGGACACTCACTCAAAGGATTAATATAGGCAATATGAGCCAGGCCAAAGGAATAGGTTATTAATCAGAACACTGACTTTGAAGAGGTTTAACATGATACAGTTCCCCGTTTCCGCTCCTTGTGACCTTTGGCCAATCCCTTTATCGCCCTGTGCCTCAGGCACCAAAATGACATTGTAAGAGCTTCAGAGCACGGACTCGGGCCTATAACAATTGAATTATCAGTGCAGCATGACATTGTCATTGCTATATAAGAAAATAATATTACTTTGTACACTGACCACTCTAAAAATTCAGCACTATGGTAAGTGACCACACATTTCAATTATTTAACATTTTACTTACATTTAAGGCAGATGGACAGAATAGGAAATCTTTGCACACTGTAAGGCACACATATCCTAAGTCTCTTAAATAGATACCACACTGCAGAGGTGGCCAACTCCAGTCCTCAAGGGCCATCAACAGGCCAAGTATTAGGAATATACCTGATTCAGCACAGGTGGCTCAATCAGTCTATGACTGAGCCACCTGTGCTGAAGCACAGATATCCTTAAAACCTGAACTGTTGGGGGGCCCTTGAGGACTGGAATGATCCAACCCTGCCATAAATAACTGATCAAAGATCAAATTTACCAAGATTCACCCAGTGGTCTAACTTGTTCCAGCTATCTAGCTGCTCAGTTCTGTAGCTCTTGAGGGTCTTCTGCAGGATGGATTCCTTTCTGTTTGCTGTTTTCAGAGAGGCACTTTCAGCATATCTCCTGCTGGGGCTATTGAACACCCCAGGAACCTCCTCAATTCCTTGAGCTCTGGAAATGCCTCGCACAGAGAGGATATCTAGGTCCCCCAGCCGAAAAATGGGGTGCTGAATATCCGGCAATTTAGGATGGGTCACAGAAAGATTATTTGCATTAGGTCCAGCCATTGATAATCCTTCAGTTCAGTAGCAAGACTCAGTTTGGTGAAAATACGTTTTAGGAGCTTCTAGTATCAACAACATAGGGTTGCTGAGACAACCTTTATTCCTACTGACAAAAAAGTACTACACTGCTGGAGACAATGAAACAATGGTAACTGGAGAGAGCTAGAAGTTATTCTCTTTTGTAATAAATGAATCAACCAAACACAATTTTTTTGTTAAACTTATTCTGAATGATGGCTCTTTTATTGCTAAGCATGATTCCTGCCTATTAAACAATATGCATTTCATGGCCTTCCAACAATAAAAGGTGTATTTCCTCTTGCTCAAGTATACGATTTCTAGCACATATGCAAATGATCTGTATTTGTTGCAGTATTTCATGTTCTTTCATTCCCCCCCACATGTCCTCCTTTGCCAGAAAGAATGCAAGAAAAAATACAACCTAATGGCCTCTAACCCCTTAATCACCTTAGCGGTTAATAACCGCAATGGTAATTAAGGGGGTAACCCACCCTCCCCCGCTTCCCATATGTGGATAATAGAAATTTTGCCCATTACTGTACTGTATGTGTTGGGGGGGGGGTGGGGGGGCGGTTGTTTGGGGTAAATGAGGTGGGTAGTAGGGTTGTTGTGTTTATTTTTTATTCTTGGGGGTAGAGGGATTGGATGAAGGGGTTAGTAGCCCCAAGGATGGATGTTTGGAAACAGGTTTCTGAGTTTAATCCCTTCAGCTAGCCGCTAAGGTAATGAAGCTTTTTTAATATAAAATGTTATACAAGTGTAGATGAGCAGGGGGTCTCCGGAGCAGAACCACCTTGATTTGAGGTTCGGGGACCCCTGCTTCCCGAGATACAGGCCCGTTATGGGGTGCTGGTATCGCCTATGCTTTTAAATGTCCCACGTCACATGACTGGGGGAATCCAATGCATAAGAGATACCGGCACCCCATAGTGGGGCCTGTATCTCAGGAAGCAGGGGGTCCGTGGACCTGAAATCAACGGGGTTCTGCTCTGTAGACCCCCTGCTCATCTACACTTGTATTACATTTTATATTAAAAACTTTTGATCGCTGGCGAGATATGCGCAGGGGGAGGCGGCTCTCTCTGTGCCGCTCTTTCTGCAGCTGAAGAAATCGCTGGGTAAGGCCTTTTCAGAGAGGAGATCATCATGTCGCCGGTTATGCGCCTGTTTTGCGAATTTTGCTATCACAGGTAATCGAGGTTTTCTGAATACCGTGATAGCAACGTTCAAAAAACTGGTGAATTAAACGGCCCGGCGATTTTTTTTATGAAGGCTTATAGCACAGGCCCCATAGTCTTTATGATGCTATGTATGTGTTGGGGGGGGGGAGGGGCGGTTGTTTGGGGTAAATGAGGTGGGTAGTAGGGTTGTTGTGTTTATTTTTTTATAAACTACAACTTTGCCAAATTTCAAATGTTGCATTATGTAATACAGGAGGCTCCCACGCAATATCTGAAAGATTTGTAACACCCAAACTAGGAAAGACCTGTTTCCATAATTACTGTAATTGGTCTTTTACAATACCTTGTAGTTGCTGTAGCACTTAGAACTGCAGTCATGTGTGGCCTCTCCCTTCAATGCATCTTGTGCCCTATTCCTACAGGGTACTTTGGGGCTGAGATAAGTAACCATCACTTAGTAAACTATGCTCTGTTTAACCCAATATATTGCTGGCTGCTTAAGAAAGTCTCTAACTGCATCTTAAACCTAATCTGCAGGGGAGGGTAATCAACGCAAGCTACTGTACCGGCCTATTTCAGACAAACAGCCTTTGTTTTCTTTGTCCCTGTGTAGAAAGAATTGAGTGACAGAGAGGGAATGCTTAGAGAGATGGAAAAAAACACATCAGTATTTCCTCTTCATATGTTTCCCGGGTAACCTCTCTCACAAGTCCTGGCACTGTTTTCTGTGCCAGCTAATGAGGGGCCCAGGAAAAAGAGACCCAACCCCTCCTCTCCCCCGCAATCTAAGTATGGATAATATAAAGTGGATAAAGGGCTGGTACATTGTCTTGTCAGAAATGGTGTGTGGAACAAAGAAAATGAAGGTCAAAAATACGGTTGGAATTGATACAAGGCGTTGGCAGATAGGAACCAGAACCCAGAGATCATGTGGAGCAGGGGTAGCCAACTCCAGTCCTCAGGGGCCACCAGCAGGTTTAAAGGCTATACAAAAATTAAAAGACGACAAGCACAACCTTCTTAGAAAAAGTGCTAAATATGTTTAGGCCACAAGCCTCTATCCTTACTTACAAGTAAAGTAATTGAAGTGCAGCGTCAGAGGTTAGCACATTAATGGACACTGTCCCATCCCAATCAATGTCCGTGGAACACAACACGTATGTACCGGTACCTTGTGGGGCACGCAGTGATGTCCAGTTGTCCCTCCGTGGTGATAGATCATCAGGGGCAGCCGGTTGCGATCCGCGTCTCAGGAACGCTGCAGCCACCCCGCGACAGCAGAGCTTCCCACGCTCCGATCTCCCTGTGTACTTCCGGGTTTTCACGCCCAGCACTGACGTCTAGCGTCTGACGTCGACAACGTCGTTACTGGCCGCTTGCCAAAAAATCTTTGCAAATCCTTGTCACAGTTCTCTGAGTGAATGTACATTGCCACCTAGCGAACCCTACGCGTTTCCCTCATTCCAAAAGCTTTGTCAGGTGTCTTTTTGAAGATAAAGCACTTTGACCTTCTTCACTACATTTTATTGGGCGATTAGTTGAGCATTGGTAATTTGTCTGTAGCTTTTATGGATATCCCTGCTTCAGCACAGGTGGCTCAGTCAGGATGACTAAGCCACTGATTTAACCACCTGTGCTGAAGCAGGGATATCCGAAATACCTGGCCAGCTGGTGGCCCTTGAGGATCGGAGTTGGCCACCTCTGATGTAGAGATTAAAGCAGCAGTCATTGCCATTTCTTTGCACTTACATTCTTTTCTTACTTTAGCGGATCTCTTCTTGCCCTTCACCATGCTGTTTTTGTTTTAAATCTAATGTTCTGTTTGGGAGCATTTCAACAATTTGAAATCTGTCCGGGAGATTAAAATAATGCTCTCCCAGAGCCCAGTACCTTGGGGACTTCAGAAGCTACTGATTAAGAAAACCATGATTTGTAGCACAAACGAGAAGCAAAAAGGAGAGCAGGACAAGCTCAGGAAGCAAGATACTAACATTATGAGTTAAAGTCATATTACTCCTGGGGGAGGATTGCTGTCCTCTTTTGTCATCAGTTCCTATAAGACTTCTTTTACCTCATAATGTCATCTTTCCTCTATATAATAATAATAACTTATTTCATATCGCACCTTTCTTCCAAATGGGACTCAAAGCGCGTCACAATTACAGCGCACTGCACAGCACATAGGAATGTTACACACACAGTCTCTGCCCAGAGGAGCTTACAATCTATGATTTTGTTGTCTGAGGCACAGGGAGAAAAAGTGACTTGCCCAAGGTCACAAGGAGGTGTCTTTACTCACTGAGCCACCGGTACCTAAAAAAGCACAAGAAACTCAAGCCATCAGATATTGCAACTGCTTGTTTATACATACAATGAAAAATATATACCTGATTATTTTTTTTTTTAAAGCATAACTCTTATAAGGCAACATTATTTAAAATGAAAAAAAAAATTATGGGCAAATCTGAAAAATTCAAAAGCGACCCCAATGTCCTTAACTGACACTGAATTCAGTAGTAGGAGCCAATGAATTAATTGGGCATGTTCGTCTCTGAGTAATATTTTGGATTTTATAAAAATGTACCGTGTGCAATGTAGAGTATTGTTTCAAAACACAGAAAGCCTTGTTGGAGCGATTCATTCCACAAGTAGAGTTCTTGCCAAAAAAATAAAGTCTTTTGCAGCTTTTGGTTTATTTGCTAATACCAAATTAATTAAAACTGCAAAATGAGAAACAGATTTTTGAATGACGATTGAAATGGACGGTAATTAACATACCAGAGATGTTTAGTTTTAGGTGTTGCTTTAGTGTTACATAATATAGAACACAAGGTAACAATGTGTGACAGAGCTAATTGAAATGATAATGTGTTTGGAAAGTAACTGATGAGGGTGTCCTGAAACAGATGTTAGATTTTACTCATTATAGTATCCATACTAATTCCCATTTTTGCTGCCTTTGCAGTGGGTTTCAGCCGAGGCCTCTCTGCCAGGGAAATGTTTACATTCCACACTATTAATGTGTAGCTCCCTCCCCCGTACCTGGGAAGGAACTACCAGTGCTGCTATTACCTGTCTGGCAACCAGGACGCCTGAGCCTCCACCACCGCGAGCCTGGTGTGATATCTCGTTCATCCCGGTGCAGTGCCTCCACCTGTAAGGGATCCCAACGTGGTGGGATAAGCACCTTGCAGGAACAATACCAATAATACACACACTTAGGTATATAATAACAACCTTTTCTGAACCACAAGAAACAGTACCCTGTACCACACAGTATAATAGGCCCAACCTAGTACCCCCCAGTGAGTGTCCCCAAAGTACATAGGGCACCAATACACTGATGTCCCTTTTCCCCAATGTCACAGCCCACCCAAAAGTGTTGGAGATAGCACTATCCCGTGGAATGTTGGTGCACTTTTGGAGGTACCTGCCCGGGGCCCCAGCACCCGGGTACTGCAGATTTACAATGGGGATCTGTCTGATCCAACGTTGTCGTCGTCATCGACGGCACCCCCACCGGAACCATCCCTGCTTCCTGGACCTGGCTACAAATGTATTTGCCTTCCCTAGAAACATTGACATTGTGAATGAAGCCGGATTGGGGACCTCTGAGAGACATACCATTGTGGTTTTTCTATCTTTCTTGTACTTTTCTAGCGTTCAGCGTTTTTGTCCCTTTTTTTTTTTTTACCCATCAGCATTGTGTCTAATTTGTAATCACTACCAGCCTCACGATGCAGAATCAGTGACCACGCTCAAACTGATGAGCTGGACGATCTCAAAGGACGGTTTTTGAGTGGGTCCCATGACTCTTTACTTCCTTGTCCCAGGCCTAGCTGCATAAACTGTGAAAAAGTCTAGAGAACCAGTGCAGAAAATTGGCGAATTGGCCAGTGAGAGTAGCACAATGATCTGTGTACAGATCACACATGACTCTGCAGGGATCATTATCAATCTGTTTGCCTACAAGCACAGTTTGAACGTAGTTGCATTATACAGAATACAGAAGTGTCACTGCTTTCTTTATCTATTTTACCTGATTTTGTATGTTTTTAGGTCCTCTTACATGGTATGTGTACGAAGCTTCTGCCAAAGCTGAATCAGCAGGTTTTCAAACCAAAAAAAAACTGAAGTTAAAATGAATTAAATGGAATATTGAATATCTCCACTAATCACGTGCTGTATATAACATTCAGGTCATTGTGCCTCCGATTGTCACAAACCCCCAGCAGCTTGTTGCAGCAGGAAACTCATTACTGATCTTATCTGCACAAGAAGGGGTCAATTGTGCAAAGACTCCCAGGCTACAAATACTGGAACACGTGGTGCAAACAACTTCATCAAGTTTCTATTCTCTTCCAAATCAGATTGCTTCCAATGAGATTTATTTTCTTTGATAAATATGGTGCTGTCTTTTCTTTAGTGTGCAGCTAGATCAGGTGAGGCCAACTCCAGTACTCAAGGGCCACAAACAGGTCAGGCTTTCAGGATATCCCTGCTTCAGCAGAGCAGAGGTGGCTCAATCAATGGCTCAGTCTTTGACTGCGGCACCTGTGCTGAAGTAGGGATATCCTGAAAAGCTGACCTGTTGGTGAACCTTGAGGTTTGGAGTTGGCCGCCCCTGAGCTAGAGGCATTATACCCTTCTACTGTACTTATTTAGCAGGTACTGTACCTGTTTTTATGTCTGGTACCTATAACAACAACTAGATGTTCTTCTTGTACCCATTTCAGCCAGTGGTTGAAGCGCAGAATCTTCCTATAATTAAAGCAGGAAACTAATGATGATCTGCTAATGATCAGACGTTAGGAGCAATTGGAGCTGCCCACCCCTGCTCTATCCTGTACTGATGAAGCCCAGCCCTGCTCTATCCTGTACTGATGTAGCCCAGCCCTGCTCTATCCTGTGCTGATGTAGCCCAGCCCTGCTCTATCCTGTACTGATGTAGCCCAGCCCTGCTCTATCCTGTACTGATGTAGCCCAGCCCTGCTCTATCCTGTACTGATGTAGCCCAGCCCTGCTCTATCCTGTACTGATGTAGCCCAGCCCTGCTCTATCCTGTACTGATGTAGCCCAGCCCTGCTCTATCCTGTACTGATGTAGCCCAGCCCTGCTCTATCCTGTGCTGATGTTGCCCCTGCCTGCTCTATCCTGTACTGATATTGCCCCTGCCTGCTCTATCCTGTACTGATGTTGCCCCTGTCTGCTCCATCCTGTACTGATGGACAGTAGCAAATAAAGACTATCTACGGTATTTGCATGTGCCAAATGTTGTAGGGTCTGGAGACATTGATAAATAGACCACAAAGTGTCCGTGTTTTTGTCAGTGATGTTGGCCGTTGCTGTTTTGATTCTATGATAAAATTATATTTTAACACTAATGAGGCAAAAACCAGGGCTCACATATTTTAGAACTCTTTGATAAAAAGAAAAACACCAATATTTACGGTACCCGAATTGAACACATTTTTGTCTTCTTGCTCCTTTTATTTATTGGTGCTTAGAGCATTTTTTTTCAATGAAACACACATTCATTTCCTATTTTATGATCTTTTCCTATATTAAATTATAATCTCAACAAAGAAGAATAGTGATCTTTAACATACAGTAGATTAAGACATGAATAAAATGTTTTGGGTTTCAAAATGGCAATGGAACAATAAGATTTAGGAATGGCATGCGGCAGTTATTTAATGCTTTTTTACTGAGGTAACCTTGCCTTGGGGGATGTATTAATGAAATAAAACTGGTTTTCTTTTGAGGTCTCACCATATTCTATAACTGCACAGAGACCGTTTGTAGGAGCAACTGGAAAAAACATATAGGGACATACTGTAGTTTATGGCAGGGGTGTGCAAACTGGGGAGTGTGAGATTTTTTGGGGGGCGCGGTGCTTTCAGAGGTCCCGCACTCTTCCCCAAAAGCATTTAAATGAAATGTGGGGGGACCACGCAAGGCCTCTGTAAATTCCCTTGACTCAGATGGCTTCGGGCGGCGTGTCGCCATGGCAACGTGGCATCAAATGACACCGCGGGGTCACATGATGTGACGTCACATGACCCCGCGGCGTCATTTGACGTTTGAGACAAGGTAAGGGGGGCGTGAGTAGGGGGGAGAGCAGGCAGGGCAAAAAGTTTGAGTACCCATGGTATATGGCACAGCACCCCAAACTCACAGCCAACTAAACTAAACATGGTACAAGTCAATATGCAGCTTTGTCCTTCAATGTAAGTACAACACACATCACTGCAAAATGCTCAGAACTAGATTGGCCATCACAAGATTACAGGCGCAAAGTACGTTTTTCCTTTCTTGCCTTCAAATAATTTCTGGACAAGCTTGCACAAGCTGGCCCTACCACACGCAGCTCTTATCATCTTACATCTGACTCCAAAAGAAAGTTCACAGTGCCAAGGTTCAACAAAGTATCCGGCCGCTCCTCCTTCTGTTACTGTGCACCACAAGCAATATACCAGAAACTCTCAAAGTCGCCAGCAGGCTAAGCTCTTTCAAGACTTCAGCTCTCACATTGTAACCTTGTCTGTAACTGTTACATACGCCCATAACATATATTATCCCTAAATGTCTGTGAAATGTCTGTAAATATAATGAATAACCCTGTTTATTTAATGTAACTATGTATCTGTAACCATGTATTGTCACCATAACTCTGTGCCCAGGACATACTTGAAAACGAGAGGTGACTCTCAATGTATTACTTCCTGATAAAACCTTTTTATAAATAAAAAATACAGTAAAAGAAAGGCAGGGAGGTTCTAAATCCTCTCCTTTCTCAGTAGTGGGCAGCAGTAGGAAATAATTAATTGAGCATCCAAAGCGTCTTCTTTAAATTCTCACTTTATTTAATCGAAAGAAAAATTGAAAAAAGGCATAAGGACATAAAAAATGGGGTTACATAAAGTGCAAAGCTTCGTGTCCTGTTGCTTCATGAGACGAGATGAGCCTGATTTGGATGCTCGATTGAATTCTTTCCTGCTGCTACCCAGATTCTATAACCCTACAAATATTGTTTAACACCTTTCATGCCAGAGAGGCCCCTGGAAGCAAAAAGGATAAAAACACGGCATTAAGGGGACTGTTACAGTATATTTTTGTCTGTTTGTGAACAATATTATTGCACATTTTACAAAGATATATTTCCATAAACAATGTTGTTTTTGTTGTATGTTTTGTTGTGTACCAAACACTGGCCCTGATATCCAGTTTGAAATCCCAGACCTCAGCATTGCTAAACATTCCAAGCTGAGCTCTGCGGTTTCTTGACACAAAATAAACTTTGTAGCAGGAATCGGGGGATCCTTTTTAATGGACATACAGTATTAGCTCTTTGCTGTCTCCCAGTTATGATCACCAGGAGTTACATACTGGTTGTCCCCTTTTAGTCAAAAGAAAATAAACACATTAGAGCAGCAGATTGAAATGGAAAGCAGCTCATCTCAGGTATAATCAGATTTAATCAGGATTCCTCTCAGCTGCAAAAAGCCATATGGTGCTGTGCCTGCAGGTTCCTAATGCTGCCTAATTGAGTGATTGTCTGTTACAATTTATACACAGCCTAGAGCAGGGGTGGCCAACTCCTGTCCTCAAGGGCCACCAACAGGTCAGGTTTTCAGGATATCCCTGCTTCAGCGCAGGTGGTGCAGTCTTTGAAAGAGCCACCTGTGCTGAAGAAGGGATATCCTTAAAACCTGACCTGTTGGTGGCCCTTGAGGACTGGAGTTGGCCATCCCTGCCCTATAGTAATTAGGGACAAGGTGATAGAAATTCTTTCAGTGTTCTGAGGACTCCAGTTTCTAAAAATGAGGGCTACTCTGTGGACTTTATTGTTAATGGTCTAGGTCAGCAGTTCGTAAACTGGGGGTGCGTGAGATTGTCTGCGGGGGGCGCAGTGCCGGAAAAGCGGCGAAGGCCTCTGTAAACCTTACTTACCGTGGTTCAGCCAGCATCTAGAGACGCGTCATCATGGCAACGGGGCGTCAAATTACGCCGCTGTGTCATGTGATGTCGCGTTGCTATGGCAACGTGACGTCATGACGCCCAGAACCACGGTAAGGAGGAGGAAGGGAGGGGGCCCGCGGAGAGGACAGCCGCAGGGGGGCGCAGGGGAAAAAGATTGCGCTCCTCTGATCTAGGTAACTATTGTGGCTTCTGGTTTTTAACTAAAGGTGCAAGCAGACCACACATCTTTATTGGGGATTGAAGGATTACCTCGGCCGCTGACTATGGGCCAGCAACACATTGCCGGCCCCTTTAGCGGTGAGTGGGTTACAGGAGCAGTGCCACTGTTCACATACTTGGCCTATGTCATGAATCAGTAGAATATTTCTTATTTCAATTCAATTATAGAGACAAAAGCCCTGAACCAAGATCCTTTTGGGGTGTAGGCCGGCTTAAAATTCACTTCTTCCCCATATGGCATTGACACCTTCCAGCTCAATGGGCTTGAATGGACTGGAAGGTGTGTCCAAAGGTTTGTGGGGTAGGGGTGGTGTGGTGGGGGCAGGCATCATTTTGTAAGGGAAGGAGAGCCCGGCGGAGGGAGGAGAGAGCCCGGCGGAAGGAGGAGGGAGCCCGGCGGTGGGAGGGGAGAGTCCGGCGGTGGGAGGGGAGAGTCCGGCGGTGGGAGGGGAGAGCCCGGCGGAGGAAGGGGAGAGCCCGGCGAAGGAAGGGGAGAGCCCGGCGAAGGAAGGGGAGAGCCCGGTGGAGGGAGGGGAGAGCCCGGCGGAGGGAGGGGAGAGCCCGGCGGAGGGAGCAGAGAGCTCGGCGGAAGGAAGGGAGAGCTCGGCGGAGGGAGGGGAGAGCCCGGCGGTGGGAGGGGAGAGTCCGGCAGTGGGAGGGGAGAGCTAGGCGGAGGGAGGGGAGAGCCCAGCGAAGGAAGGGGAGAGCCCAGCGAAGGAAGGGGAGAGCCCGGCGGAGGGAGGGGAGAGCCCGGCGGAGGGAGGGGAGAGCCCGGCGGAAGGAAGGGAGAGCTCGGCGGAGGGAGGGGAGAGCCCGGCGGAAGGAAGGGAGAGCTCGGCGGAGGGAGCGGAGAGCCCGGCGGAAGGAAGGGAGAGCTCGGCGGAGGGAGGGGAGAGCCCGGCGGAGGGAGGGGAGAGCCCGGCGGAGGGAGGGGAGAGCCCGGTAGAGGAAGGGGAGAGCCCGGCGGAGGGAGGGGAGAGCCCGGCGGAGGGAGGGGGTTAGTGATCAAAGTCTGGCAGAAACAAAAATGGTGAAAAAGAAAATACAAACACAGAAAAATACTAAGCGCTCAACCTTAATAAACAAATAACAGTGAAGTATATAGATCTACTAGCTGAGAGCCCCGGCGTTGCCCGGGGATCACACTGTCCCCTGTCCCCCCTCCCCCACACACTGTCCCCCCCCCTCACACACACACACACTGTCCCCCCCTCCCCCCCCCACACACACACACACACACACTGTCCCCCCCTCCCCCCCCCACACACACTGTCCCCCCTCCCCCCACACACACTGCCCTCCCTCCCCCCCACACACACTGTCCCCCCCACACACACTGTCCCCCCCTCTCCCCCCACACACTGTCCCCCCCCCCCCCCCCCACACACACACACTGTCCCCCCTCCCCCACACACTGTCCCCCCCTCACACACACACACACACACACACACTGTCCCCCCCTCCCCCACACACACACTGTCCCCCCCTCCCCCACACACACACTGTCCCCCCCTCCCCCACACACACACTGTCCCTCCCCCCCACACACACACGGTGTCCCACACACACTGTCCCCCCCTCTCCCCACACACACACAAAGCCCCCTCACCTCTGCCAGGACTCACAGCACCGCTCCTCTCTCCCGCGCTCCTCCGATTGTCGCGCGCCTGGCCCTTCTCTGCTCTCCCTCCTCCCATCCGGATAGCGCTGCGCACGCGCCCCCTCTCTGCACCTGTGAGCGCGAGCTGCCGGGAAACGTGCAGCAGGGAAGGTGCAGGGCCTGTCCGTGTGACGGGGGAGAGTGACGGCCACCGGGAGGGGGGAAGGTGCGGGGCCTGTCCGGGGGGGGGGGGGGGGGGAAAGGTGAGCTGCGGTCCGGGTGACGGCCACCGGGAGGGGGGAAGGTGAGCTGCAAGGGGGCCTGAAGCAGTGGTGTGAGTGTTTGAGGCCAATGAGAGGTGTGCGGGGGCGGGCCAAGGGGGCCTGAAGCAGTGGTGTGAGTGTGTGAGGCCAATGAGAGGTGTGCGGGGGCGGGCGGGCCAAGGGACCAATGAGATTGCCGCTAGGGACAGGGAACACACCAGGGAAACATACATACATACAATGCTTTCAGAAATATATAGTACAAGAAGAAGAAGATGGGGTGCATGGGGTAATAGAATACTGATATTTACAAGGTGATCCAAGAGGGATCAAAAGATTCCCCATATCTGCACTCGGCCAAAAAATTCCTAACACAATAAAGTAGACCGGCCTCTGGTTGCTGCCTCATCCCACGCCGGGCCTCTCTCTCTCTCTAACCGATGTACGCCGGAAGCTGGGTGCACCCGGATGTTAGGTTCAGCCTCCGGCACACACCAGTTGGAGAGAGAGAGGCCCAGCGTGGGACGAAGCAGCATCTGGGGAGAGCCAGAAACCGGCAGCGGCAACCAGAAGCCTGACCTCTGGATGCAGAAGTTGGGCCGGGCTCAACTTCCAGCACTGATCAGCCAGGCCCCCCAAAGCCACCGGACCCAGAACACTTGTCCTGGCTCTCCCCCCCCCATGTAGGCAGCCCTGGGTCCAGGAGCACATTTGGTGCCGCCAGCCTCCTGGCACTGTAAAGGTTGAAGTGGCCAAGTGCCCACCACAGCTACGAACATATAGGCGTAAGCTTGGACCTATTGCACAGAAAAACGTAAACGGTTTGGAGTACCGTTTCTACAAAACTGGGAGCAACTGCATTTATTCCAATACACCACGGTGGGACTTGTCTCTCCTCCATTTCTAGAGTTGGCAGGTTTGCAATTCTTTGTTAGCCTGTGTTTTCTTTGAAATGATTTCCATTTGTCTGTCTATACAGCAACGACATGCAAACGACTGTTTTGAAATCTGAGCAAAGTCTACGGCCCATATTCATTGCATAGAAGAAATCTGAGCTTTGTAGTTTGGTTGTGCTAAAACCCACTTGGTTTTAGTTTAATTATTATTATTATTATTATTTTAATTATGGCAACAATCTAAATAAGCAGCAGATTTTGCTAAGCTTGGCAAGATTTTTAGTTTGTAAGTCCAGTGTATTAAGCCCCCTCCCCCCTAAAACAAAGCAAACGGTTTTGGCGCAAATTTTAATTCTGAAGTTCAACTCAAACTTCCCAACGAACTTCGAAGTTTGCAAACTTTGGATTCCACACCCGCAAACCTTCCCATCCTTACAAGAAATATAAAATAACTCATCACGTGGATATATACGTATACACATGAACAAATAACCCAACATTTAAGAAGATAAAAGGCAAAAAATCCTTAAAAGTACTGTACATCCATTCATTTGCCTCGTTTCCTTATGTTCTTGTCTCATAAACGTTTATACAGTGCAAACAGCAAATATCAACACTTTATTTTATTTATTTAAAATACTCTGTAATACTCATTGGATGTACATGCAAATCTCCCCCTGTCTGGCACTGAAGGGGTTAACATACTATTTTTGCTTCAAAAGACTTAAGCGAACACTCAAGAAATATTAAATTGTCTGTCAGAAAAAAACGAATCACAAATTCTAACTTCCATTAGTGGCTAACGCGGCCCGTTCAAGTCAATGGGCCTTACCACCGGATAAGATGCTTTAGCCGCTAATGGAGGTTAGTGACCCAAATATAATAATAATAATAATAATAAGTGCAATATGGTCAATTGATAGAAATCTGGATGTATATGTGTTTATCTAGTATCTGCATGCACTATATACTGTATTCTTCATCTATGTACAGTAGAGAATTACTTATATTCCAAAATGTAAATAACTCTCACTGCAGCAACTGGGACTCGCTATAAATAGATCCTTGACAGCGGATATGTGAGACTGCCTTTCATCTGAGAGCTACATAATGATTAGCTGGGCTCAGGTCCTCTGACAGCTTTCCCCAGGACTTAAGTCTACCCTGGGTAGTTGAGGGAGGGAGGGAGGGGGTGTCCACAAACCCCCATGTCGGCAGCTCAGCGTGTGTGCCCCTCTCTCTCACTCCCTTCTTTCCCTCCCCCTATCTCTCTTCCCCCCTCTCTTTTTCTCTCTCGCACTATCTGCCCTCTCTCCTCTCCTTTTATCACTTTCTCTCCTCTCATTTCCCTCCTCCTCCTCTCTCTCTACTTTCCCCACCTCTCCCCTTCTTCCCCAACCTCCCCCATCTCTTCTCCTGCCCCCCCCCCCTTCCCCTCTCTAACTCTTCCACCCCCCTCTCCCACTGCTCTCCTCCTCCTGGGATGAGAGTCAGCTGCTGGACCCGGGACAAAGTCCCTGTGCTTCCCCTCCTTGGCAGGACTCACTTTATATAAGTGAGACAGGCTTCCAATGACTGATTTATATGGCAAGCATCTGAACATCACATTAATGTGCGAAACTGTCCAAAGCGCCTTTGCTAAACTATAAGCAGTTTCCTCCAAAATTCGATTAGCTGATAAACATATCACCAAGTCTCAAAGAGCCAATAATGTCTCAAAATAAGTAATCTTTCCACAAAATGTCGCCAGGGAGTGAAAATTGGCGTGTGCCCTATCTATAATGTCAGCATTAAGCAAATCTAGAATGTGAGAAATTAGCATATTAAATGAAATCGTCCTACACACTAACTTAATGTTTGGTGAATATGAATTCTGACTCAGCCGCAACTGTTCTTGCAACTCAAAAAGGGAACATTATGCAAGGTTTGTGACCTCACTACATGACATGATACATGGTGCAAACTATTCTTGGTACAGGAATGTAAGTAATGTCTCTTGCAGAACGGTAATTCACCGTTGACCTCGAAGATTACTGTTGGGTGGTAGATGAATATTATCCTAATTTTTAATAGGACAACCTCTTTTAAATATATGACAACTGAAGGGTATACAATGTTGATTTTAACTTTTAATAGGGTAATCTAATTTACAATTGTGGGCAACAATTGGAGAATAAAACGCAGTGATACTGACTTTTAATAGGGTCATCTAATCGGATAATGGGGACATCTGAAAGTTCTAAGTGCATCATCTTGACTTTTAATAGATATCTCACTGACATAGATTTCAACATTAATGGTAGTTCTGGGCCCAATTTTTGTATTTTAACTATTTTTATCACTGAGACTCCACTGTAGTCCATGAAATGAAGATGCTAAATATTAGTGAGACCAAGTCTAAACCAGTGAGGCTCAAGGGAATCAGTAATAGTTGACAAGTGGTGGTTTAGGCGATGACTAATATCTCACCACACTATTATTGAGAGGGTGACTCCCTTATTATCATCATAATCAGCCTATTATACACACCGGTTGATCTTATTCCAAGATTATGGTCTTCTACCAAGGGGAAACCCTCTCTTATTAGGTGAAGAGCATTAGCTATATTAAAAGGGTGATCTCGATTTTTTTTTATATACAGTATAGGATCATTGAAAGCAGCAATTCCATCTATTCGCCATAAAAAGCTAGGTTTTTTTTAACCATAGTGAAGTACTTTTGCTGTTCTATTTATGTGATTTTTTTAACGCCGCCGTAGTTTCACTCTGGAGATACCACGCGTTGAAAATATTCCTGCCAGGGAAATTAAAATGGCTGCTTCCATTCATGCACAGTAAAACAACAGAGATTGCCCTGATAACAGCTGCCAGTGAAATAAAAATGTGTATGTATGTGTATCTTTATTTATAGAGACATTAATGTACATAGCGCTTCACAGCAGTAATACACGTGATAATCATATAAATAACACATAATGGGAAGAAGAGCTTCAGACATAAATGTGGCAATTAGGAAAAGGAGTTCCTGCCCCGAAGAGCTTACAATCTAATTAAAGTAAACAATTAAATGAAAACTCAGAAATAAAAACACAAAAGTTATAAACATAGCCAAACATTTAGCAGTTTATCTTCTGATTTGCTGTTTGTTTGGGCGGAGAGTTGCTGCTAGTGCTTGGAGTAAGCCCGCTGGTGTGGGGTGAGTGTGAGTGGTGAATCCCTCACAATCAGGCTGAGCTGAGCTGAGCTCAGAGAGGTATGACACAAGCAGAGCCACAGAGAGAGGGCATCTTGCCCTTACCCGGGATGGCCGCTGCAGACACTGCAGCTTTGAATGCACGGGCTGACTGACGTCATGATTCTGCGCAGCCAGAAGCCCGTTGGAGTGCTGGTCAGTGTACGCTGCTGGTGCATGAGCCGGCGGCGGGAGGAGGGGGACTCGCGAGAAGGGAGAGGTGAGTGTCAGCGCTCCGAGGCCTGCCGTGGTCTCCGGGGCGGGGGGGATAGAGAGAGGGTGTGAAGGTGGGTGCCTACCTGCTCGCTCCATGCAGCTTCATTGATGACATTGGCCATACCCGGATAACCCTGTGTGTGACGTGTATAGGCAGAGCGACGCGTGGCAGCCCCCATGCGGCAGTGAAGAGGTTAATATATCAGAGGACACCATTCTCAGTGCTTCACACCCCAACTCCTCCTGCAGGGTCCCAGGTGCAGAGATAAAAAAAAAGCACTGAAAAAGCCCAATGTATATACACAACCCGGGGCTTGTGTGCAGCACCCGGGACAGTGCAGTGATCTGCCTTTGTGAGACACCATTATTCCTCTGTAACTCACGTCAAACTCCCCCCCCATGCATTTCTTCACCCCCCATTCATTTCTTCACCCCCATGCATTTCTTCACCCCCCATGCATTTCTTCACCCCCCATGCATTTCTTCACCCCCATGCATTTCTTCACCCCCCATGCATTTCTTCACCCCCATGCATTTCTTCACCCCCATGCATTTCTTCACCCCCATGCATTTCTTCACCCCCCATGCATTTGTTCACCCCCCATGCATTTGTTCACCCCCCCATGCATTTGTTCACCCCCCCATGCATTTGTTCACCCCCCCATGCATTTGTTCACCCCCCATGCATTTGTTCACCCCCCCATGCATTTGTTCACCCCCCCATGCATTTGTTCACCCCCATGCATTTGTTCACCCCCCCATGCATTTGTTCACCCAACCATTCAGTTGTTCACGCCCCCATGCATTTGTTCACGCCCCCATGCATTTGTTCACGCCCCCATGCATTTGTTCACCCCCCCATGCATTTGTTCACCCCCCATGCATTTGTTCACCCCCCATGCATTTGTTCACCCCCCATGCATTTGTTCACCCCCCCATGCATTTGTTCACCCCCCATGCATTTGTTCACCCCCCATGCATTTGTTCACCCCCCATGCATTTCTTCACCCCCATGCATTTCTTCACCCCCATGCATTTCTTCACCCCCCATGCATTTCTTCACCCCCCATGCATTTCTTCACCCCCCATGCATTTCTTCACCCCCCATGCATTTCTTCACCCCCCATGCATTTCTTCACCCCCCATGCATTTCTTCACCCCCCATGCATTTCTTCACCCCCCATGCATTTCTTTCTCCCCCCCCTCTCCGCATTCTCTCTCCCCCCTCTCCGCATTCTCTCTCCCCCCTCTCCGCATTCTCTCTCCCCCCTCTCCGCATTCTCTCTCCCCCCTCTCCGCATTCTCTCTCCCCCCCTCTCCGCATTCTCTCTCCCCCCCTCTCCGCATTCTCTCTCCCCCCCCTCTCCGCATTCTCTCTCCCCCCCTCTCCGCATTCTCTCTCCCCCCCTCTCCGCATTCTCTCTCCCCCCCTCTCCGCATTCTCTCTCCCCCCCTCTCCGCATTCTCTCTCCCCCCCTCTCCGCATTCTCTCTCCCCCCCCTCTCCGCATTCTCTCTCCCCCCCTCTCCGCATTCTCTCTCCCCCCTCTCCGCATTCTCTCTCCCCCCCCTCTCCGCATTCTCTCTCCCCCCTCTCCGCATTCTCTCTCCCCCCTCTCCGCATGCTCTCCCCCCCCTCTCCGCATTCTCTCCCCCCCTCTCCGCATTCTCTCCCCCCCTCTCCGCATTCTCTCCCCCCCTCTCTGCATTCTCTCCCCCCCTCTCTGCATTCTCTCTCCCCCCCTCTCCGCATTCTCTCTCCCCCCTCTCCGCATTCTCTCTCCCCCCCTCTCCGCATTCTCTCTCCCCCCCTCTCCGCATTCTCTCTCCCCCCTCTCCGCATTCTCTCCCCCCCCCTCTGCATTCCTCTCTCCATCCCACCCCCTCTTCGCATTCCCCTCTCCATCCCACCCCCTCTTTGCATTTCTCTCTCCACCCACCCCCCTCTTCGCATTTCTCTCTCCACCCACCCCCCTCTTCGCATTTCTCTCTCCATCCCCCCCCCTCTTTGCATTTCTCTCTCCATCCCCCCCCTCTTCGCATTTCGCTCTCCACCCCCCCTCTTCGCATTTCGCTCTCCACCCCCCCCTCTTCGCATTTCTCTCTCCACCCCCCCCTCTTCGCATTTCTCTCTCCATCCCCCCCTCTTTTCTCTCTCCATCCCCCCCTCTTCGCATTTCTCTCTCCACCCCCCCCTCTTCGCATTTCTCTCTCCACCCCCC
Source organism: Ascaphus truei (assembly GCF_040206685.1). Classification (NCBI taxonomy): domain Eukaryota; kingdom Metazoa; phylum Chordata; class Amphibia; order Anura; family Ascaphidae; genus Ascaphus; species Ascaphus truei. Next base: position 49,315,459 of record NC_134490.1, on the reverse strand, counting down.
CTCTTCGCATTTCTCTCTCCACCCCCCCCTCTTCGCATTTCTCTCTCCACCCCCCCCTCTTCGCATTTCTCTCTCCACCCCCCCCTCTTCGCATTTCTCTCTCCACCCCCCCTCTTCGCATTTCTCTCTCCACCCCCCCCTCTTTTCACATTTCTCTCTCTTCTGCCCCTTCCCATCTCCCCCTTCCCATCTCCCCCAAGCACAAATTGGTGCTGCAAACGGTTGCTAGGTATTAAAGCAGCAGTTCATGCAATATCCTGCATGTGTGTTTAAAAAAAAAATTAAAAAATGTTTTTTATAAAAATAAATCAGTTCTGTACTATGAGAAAATACTTGTAGCATATAAAAATAGGAACACAGGGGCGCACCAAGGTAAGAGTAATAAAGTGTAATACCAATGATAAAAAATAGTAAACACATAAAGTAAAACTTTAATAATTCCCGATCTGAACGATATCTTCTTTAGTAGGGCATCACTCTAGGTGTACAGGGGCAGTTTCAATCCTCAGATACCAGTCCCGCGCGCTGGGGCTGACTCTGTAGCGCTGTCCAAACCTCCACGAGTGTAATCGTGGCTGGGAGCGCAAGAATTGACTGTATGGGATGTTGTTAATGCATCTCCTTTCGTGTCCACTTGCTGGATGAAGAAAGGAGTTTACATTCGTGCTTTTAAAATGGGTTTTAGTATATAATTCATTGTCAACAATGTATAATTCTAAATCCAAAAAAGTGATATTGGTTGGATTTAACTCACTGGTGAAAATGAGGTTAAACTGATTGTCATTAAACTTAGCAACAAAACTATCAAATGAGATGCTGTCATGAGAGAGGAGTATTTCAATTTCGATCCACCCCTCTCAGCTATCACCGTGATTGGCTGTTCAGTCTTTGGGAACAGCCAATGACGGATTTAGATAGACATATAAAGGACCCCAGACAGGTGCCCTAGTTACTGCCTGATGAAGTATACTCCGTATACAAAACGCGTCGCGAGTTGTGTTGCTGGCTTATATTCACTTTGATAGCCAGTATACACACAAGTGTATCTTTCCCGATCACGATTATCAAAACGGACAGGCATCCTAAGGACAGCTACAGAGGGCCTCTTTCCTGCGCATGTGCGCTGCGCTCCCAGCCACGATTACACTCGTGGAGGTCGGACAGCGCTACAGAGTCAGCCCCAGCGCGCGGGACTGGTATCTGAGGATTGAAACTGCCCCTGTACACCTAGAGTGATGCCCTACTAAAGAAGATATCGTTCAGATCGGGAATTATTAAAGTTTTACTTTATGTAAGTGTTTACTATTTTTTATCATTGGTATTACACTTTATTACTCTTACCTTGGTGCGCCCCAGAGTTCCTTTTTTTTTCTTGGTTGCTTGGCATTGCCGTCGGAGTTCTCCGCTGGGATCCAACTTTGAGGTGGGGGAAGACGCCTCGAACTACAGGAGCTGCAAAAGGACAGAGAGGAATCAACATTGCACACCCATAAAGAGCAAGAGCGCGGACTGAATACTTTCCATATAAAAAATAGGTTTTAAAGACATATTTTTTTTTAAATGTTTCTCATGTAGGAAGAATTTCTAAAGTGACAGCTCCCTTCCCCTTCTGATAGGCTCTGGCTCTTGAGACCCGCCCTCTCTAGCAGTGAACCAATTGTCAATCATATTCCAGGACTACATTGCCCATGCTGTACAAGAACTGAATTAAATGACCCGGAGCAAGCGATCGATTACAGGGGAACAGATACATCTGCAATTTAGCTAATCACTTGTCAGTGTGCAGATTGTATTGATGCACATATTGAATTGGGAAAAAATATATATATTTAAAAAAAAAACAGCAGCTTGAACTGCAGCTTTAATAGTAGATCTCTAGCACTGTGCTCTGCTGTTGGCTTGGTGTACAGTGCAAAGCAGAGTGGTATGTTTTTGTTGGGAGGGTAGTGGCGAAGCATGTCAGTGCACTGTGTGACCTTGGAGTAATTTTCTGAGCTGCTTGTTTAAGCCCCTTTATTTTAGTCTGAATGCTTGGGAAAGGAGAGTTGATTTAATTACCTTCCTCTGTCTTTACAACTTAATTTACATTTTTGAATAGAAATAATTGTATTATCGACCACTGATATTCTATAGACCTATTGGGGCCAGGGCTCTTCAACTTGCGACCGGTCGGCTAAATCTGGCCCAATGAGGGCCTGGAAGTGACCCCTGGGCTGTCTGCTTCTGCTCATTTTATTGTAGTTAATTAAGCAGTTATGTGATTTTTTTTTATTTTTTAAACCCAAACGTACTCCTGAGCTAAGGTAATGTAGAGATAGATGAACAATGATACCGATGTTAGAAATGCTTGCAAAATATTTAAGTATAGCAATTTGTAAGTCTTTAACTGTAGCAAAATGACATTGTAATATTCTTGGGCCCTTCTAATTCAACATTTCCCCCCCTGATCAGGCCTCTTTAGAAATCTAGTTGAAGGGCCTACCTACCCATGACATTGGCGGGACCCATATTAGGGACTGATAGGGGAGATCTTGGCGATGTTACGTTTGCAGGTTATATGTATGAAGAAATATGCGGCTTGCATTACCTTTTTCTGCTCTGGAATCCTCCATCACCTTAAATGTGGAGTAGGAAGTGCTAAATTCTACAACCGTATGGATACTGTACACACATATGGCACAATTCACAATGAAAATGTATTAATTTTTTTTAGACCCAATTCTTCATAGATCCCATTATCACAGGGCTTTTTATTTTGTATTTTTTTTATCTTACCTGAACTGGGGGCTCTCCAGGGAGCTGAATGGTGGTCTCAATTTCCAGAGATATTTGTAATTGTTTTGTGCAAGTTTTGACAGACAAAAAAAATGACGGGAGACTATACACCTGATCGCTGGAGTCACTCAGGCAAGTGATGTCAATAATGGTGTATGATAGGAGAGACACAATAAAATATCTAGATGGAGATAAAAAGTTCTATAATAAATGGGAGAATTATTTGGAAATTCTTTCGACAACGGAATAACAGTTAATAACAGTGTTTGAGGGATAAAGGTGGTTTTTAATAAAACAGATGATAAAGTAGGAGTGTATATACAGGCATACCCCTCATTAACGTACGCAATGGGACCGAAGCATGTATGTAAAGCGAAAATGTACTTAAAGTGAAGCACTGCCTTTTTCCCCACTTATCGATGCATGTACTGTACTGCAATCGTCATATACGTGCATAACTGATGTAAATAACGCATGTGTAACAGCCTCTATAGTCTCCCCGCTTGCGCACAGCTTCGGTACAGGTAGGGAGCCAGTTTTGCTGTTCAGGACGTGCTGACAGGCGCATGCGTGAGCTGCCGTTTGCCTATTGAGCGATATGTACTTACTCGCGAGTGTACTTAAAGTGAGTGTCCTTAAACCGGGGTATGCCTGTACTGTACAAGCTATATCATAAATAAGGGTGCTCAGCCAGTCATGAACGGGTTAAGATGGGAATTTATAGGAAAATTAATCGCAATATGTTATTTCATGGATACTGCTACGTTTAGTGAGAGCAATATTAACACTGCTTTTTCTGTTTGTGTATAATTTAATAAGTAAGTTAAAGTTTTGTAAAACAGTTTGATATGGAGATACACATATACTTGATGTAGATTTGTTTACAGGGAAAAGGTAAATGATGTAACATTTTTTGTTATGAAAAATAAAGGAAAATAATATGCACAAAAAAATGTTGCAAACCATTCTCATTTCCGACCTGCAGGTTTATTAACAATAATTATGTTGTGCAACCAGATCCGAGCTGTGTTTGATATTGTTTGGCGTATTTTGCAACCCTAGTAAATAGGTTACTGATTAGTTATCCGAGTTGGGTAACATCTGGTGCCCCAGGATGTAGATTCTGTAAAGATTCATTCTTAGGAAGTAGCAGGATTGCTGATCACAACACTTTAGTTCGCTTTGCGTCGACTGGCTGAGTAAATCTTCACTTTTGGTTATAATTTCTGTGTACTTGAGTGCATTTTCCTTTGTTTTTTGTCCTTTGGAAACCTGAAGGTTTGTGAATAACGGACAGCAGAACAAACCTGATAACTGCAGTGGGGTTGATTTTGTATTGAATCACCACTTGGGAAGTCTTTATATTGTCAAGTGACAGACAAAAATAAAATGTGACGATGCACTGCCAGCCCTTCTTGACGCTAAGAGGTTAAAATGTGACTATATTTAGATAGTATATTTCAAAGATCGGAAGAACTATGTGCTGCACACTCCTTCGCTTTACACATGGGGCACTAAGAGACTTATTGGTTTACAGTTGATTGACTCTTTTCACAAAGCGTTTGCTTTTGTTAGTAAATCTTTTCCCCTAGTAGAGTTCTGATGGTTGCACAGTAGGAAGGGGCTTTGCTGCGCGCCTTATGTGAAGCTGCTTTGCATTTGTGTTTGCAGCCTGGGATTTTGGAAGCCTGGTGCCATGGACGAAGCATCTTTCTCTCTGGGCATGGTTGATGTCTCATACATGCCAAATTCTGTGGATTACTCGAGCGTAAAGATGAAGCATTGCACTGAGGAATGGGTGAGTGAAAGACATGTTATATACCTAAACCATTTGATAGTTTGACAGATGCACAAACTAACATTACTAAAGCTTCTCCCACATTGTAATCTCTCTGCAATGTCTTTCCTTGCAGCTGGGCTGATGGTAAAATGTGGCAGAGCGAAGGGAATTATAGCATGGGGTCTCCATCTTTAATGTGACTCATGCATAATGCATATTGATTCTTGCCTTTTAATTGTTGCTGCAGTGCTCGGTGCTCAAACATAAGGTGTCAGGAATTTTAAATAGGGGTGTTAGAAAAAAGAGATACTGTTATGGTCACTTTTAGCCAGCAGAAAATAGTGTCCTTCAGAAACAAAATATTTTAGAAGTGATAATAATGGAATCACCACATATCACTCTGCAGCCTACCTCCTGTCTCTGTAAAACTTGCGTTTAATACTTTTTATGTGTCCCTGCATGGCAGTACACCCAGTGGAATTTAACCCTACTCTCTGGGTAATAGAACACCCTCTTTCATGTAGCTTTATAAAGGCTTGAGGCTTTGGTTAACCTAGCCAGGGCCTCTGGGATGGGAGCTGGGGTGAGCTCACAGACAGATCACGGAGGAGAGACTGGCAAATGGTTAAACCGAGGGGTAAGACTGGCTGGCAAAGCATCACTGTGTGACTGGAGAAATGTTACAGTTTGCCGACCAGCTCATTCGCTATGTGTAATTGTAACCGTGCCATTGGTGATCTGGTGAGGGGGGAAACAGGTGGTTCTGTGTACTGCACGAAGAAGTCGGAAAACACACTGTTTCATGGAGGACCAAGCTAAATAACAGGATCTTTATGACAATATTTATATTTAGGTTTTAGATATTGAGGTGATAGGTATTCTGTAGTTTATCAAGTTCCCTGACATTAGTAGCCAATGGGACATATGTAGAACTATCAAACACTGCAATAAAAACAATCTACGGACCATTCTCTTTCAGGGGGAGCGGATTTCCAGCCCTGCGGTGTTCGGATCTGCAACCCTGAAGTGGAAAGAGAGTTTCATGAGCAGGAAAAGGCCGTTTGTCGGGAGGTGTTGCTACGTCTGCACACCCCAAAGTCGGGTAAAATGATTTAAGTGCCAGATTGTCAGATGATGGGGAATTAAATCATAACGCTTAATGCTTGCACTTTGGGATTGTTTTTCAGAATCGAGGTCACGTGTCCTTGTGCTTCATATGATCACGTTTGAAGTAACTAACTTAAAACCAGGTTTCTTTTACCTCTGTACAAGATTCTTTTCTATAAAACAACTGCACATCCATTGCAAAATGTGAAATAAGTGATTAAACGGTGTTGGAAAAATGAAACTCTGTTGCTGTGCTTTGAGCCTTCAATGTCATAGAATATGGCTGGACAACTCCAGTCCTCGACTGAGCCACTGATTGAGCCACCTATGCTGAAGCAGGGATATCCTTAGAACCTGACCTGTTGGTGGCCCTTTATGGCTGCCACCCCTGTCATAGAAATTCTTCATGGTATTGGCTCAGTGTCCCACCATCTGCGTAACTGCTTGTTTTTAGTAGTTATTCTATTAAAGCCTGTCCAAAAGAATGGTATCTCATAGCTAAAGTAATATTGTCCTTTAACTTCCTGACCACCAGCAAAGCCCATGAATTAGAGCAGGGTTTCCCAAACTTTTTTTTCCGTGACCCGGTTATTTTTTGAACTTCTCCTTCGTGACCCACTAAAATTTTTATCGCCTATACTGGCCTATAGGGCCTGCACAGACACACACACAGCCACTGATACACACACACACAGCCACTGATACACACACACACAGCCACTGACAGACACGCAGCCACTGACACACACACTGATACATACACACAGCCTCTGATACACACACACGCAGCCACTGACACACACACGCAGCCACTGACACAAACACGCAGCCACTGACACACAAACACGCAGCCACTGACACACACACACGCAGCCACTGACACACACACACACGCAGCCACTGACACACACACACGCAGCCACTGACACACACACACGCAGCCACTGACACACACGCAGCCACACAGATACACACGCAGCCACACAGATACACACACACACACACTCGCTCTCCCCTATACCCACACACACTCGCTCTCCCCTATACCCACACAGACACAAACAGTGAATTACAGGCAACGACGGATGTGAGTGACTGGAGAGGGGGCCAGGGGCACTTGGGTGGGAGGGAGGGAGGGGGCCAGGGGCACTTGGGTGGGAGGGAGGGGGCCAGGGGCACTTGGGTGGGAGGGTGGGAGGGTGACCAGGGGCACTTGGGTGGGAGGGGGACCAGGGACACTTGGGTGGGAGAGTGGGAGGGGGACCAGGGGCACTTGGGTGGGAGGGGGACCAGGGGCACTTGGGTGGGAGGGTGGGAGGGGGACCAGGGGCACTTGGGTGGGAGGGGGACCAGGGGAACTTGGGTGGGAGGGTGGGAGGGGGACCAGGGGCACTTGGGTGGGAGGGGGACCAGGGGCACTTGGGTGGGAGGGGGACCAGGGACACTTGGGTGGGAGAGTGGGAGGGGGACCAGGGGCACTTGGGTGGGAGGGTGGGAGGGGGACCAGGGGCACTTGGGTGGGAGGGTGGGAGGGGGACCAGGGGCACTTGGGTGGGAGGGGGACCAGGGGCACTTGGGTGGGAGGGTGGGAGGGGGACCAGGGGCACTTGGGTGGGAGGGTGGGAGGGGGACCAGGGGCACTAGGGGGACCAGGGGCACTTGGGTGGGAGGGTGGGAGGGGGACCAGGGGCACTTGGGTGGGAGGGTGGGAGGGGGACCAGGGGCACTTGGGTGGGAGGTGGACCAGGGGCACTTGGGTGGGAGGGTGGGAGGGTGGGAGGGGGACCAGGGGCACTTGGGTGGGAGGGGGACCAGGGGCACTTGGGTGGGAGGGTGGGAGGGGGACCAGGGGCACTTGGGTGGGTGGGAGGGGGACCAGGGGCACTTGGGTGGGTGGGAGGGGGACCAGGGGCACGTGGGTGGGTGGGGGACCAGGGGCACTTGGGTGGGTGGGGGACCAGGGGCACTTGGGTGGGTGGGTGGGGGACCAGGGGCACTTGGGTGGGAGGGAGGGGGACCAGGGGCACTTGGGTGGGTGGGAGGGGGACCAGGGGCACTTGGGTGGGTGGGAGGGGGACCAGGGGCACTTGGGTGGGTGGGAGGGGGACCAGGGGCACTTGGGTGGGAGGCAGTGACTGGGTGGGGTGACTTACCTTGCCGCCGGACGCTTTCCCCTGCTGCCCCCGATATCCCCTGCTGCCCGGGACGGGAGGTGGGCTTGGGGGGACGGGAGGTGGGCTCGGGAGGGGGTGCCACGGGAGGTGAGCTCGGGAAGCTGGCTGCGGGGGGAAGCTGGCCGCGGGGGGAAGCGGGCCGCAGTAGGAGCTTGAACTTCCCCCTCCGTCCCACGTAACGTGCGGGACGCAGAGGAGCTGGTACTTCCTCCTCCGTCCCACGTTGGGAGCGGGGGGGGAGGAAGGGAGCAGGCCCTGCTTGCCCTGCGCAAGCGCGCGGGACCGCAGGGGGAAATCGCCGGCATTTTTTTAAAATTGAGCAGGGGTGACAGGAGACACCGCGCGGCCAGCCTCGCTGCGACCCGGCAATTTTGGTGCCGTGGCCCGGTGCCGGGTCGCGACCCACCATTTGGGAAACGCTGAATTAGAGCAAGAGGTGGGATAGTCAGACATCCCTGGACCGCGGCGGCAATCCGAGGCAAATGTAGTCCATACGACGGCGTGAATTGGTGTCGGGTTTTAAATTAAAATCTGAAGTCGTTTCTCTCGAATTGAAGCCTATAAGTAAGGGAGACATTGCTATTATATATCGCTTTCCTTGCATTCATTGGCCATCATAGCCAAGCATTGGCCTGTGACTACGCTGATGCATGCCATGCGTTTACAACTGGGGGGAGGTTTGCTAGTTGTTTTTGCTTCAAGTAGCTACCCAAACATTTTTAAATTTGAGAGGTTAAATTCATATTTTCAAATTATTAGAATGAAGCCCCTGTTTGCAGTGATTTTTTACATTTGGATTTTTATTGAATAAAGTACATATCTATATATTAACATTCCCTTGATAACTTGTTGTTGCTGGAATATTATACAAAATGTGGGTACTAGGGTTCCAGATTTTCTACTTGCCTTTAAATTCATGTACACAAAGAATAAAGAGAATACCAGGCAACACTCAGAAGTTCTTAAAATAACTTACTTTTATTCAGAAGAAAACTGGTAAAACAATCTATTCTATCACAACGGTGATGAGTCGCAAAGCAATGCAGTAACAAAAGGCAAAGTTTCCGTGCATGTAACACCAATGTACAATGAACAGTAGAAAAGGGGTGTATATACTATAGGTCAAAGGACTGGTCATTGGACAGCAGCGGTGAGCAGATGGACAGACACTTGGCTTATTTATACCTCTTTCTGCTCTTGAATGTATATATGAGTTACATTATGGAAGCTTTGGCTTGAGTCATAGCATCTCTTTGTGGGCCGTCTTTGTGGTAGACTTAGATTTTGTTACTACTATTTTTTTGTGTGTTTTTCACAATACATGCAAGTGGTTTTTACAGCATTTTTATTGCTTGGTAGCCTTTTTATTTTTGTATACTCTATGCCTTGGGTCTGGACAGGAACCCCCATGGGACCAAAACACCTCAACAAGGTATCTTGTCTCTAATTTTGTGTGTTTATCACTGGTGCAGTTTTTTTTTCTACATTTTTGGTATGCATTCCATTTATTTGTTATTTCTCTAAAGTCTTGTGCTGAAATGTTTTATAATACTGAACTAATGAAACTTTTAACAACCTTCATAGAATCTCTGTTTTTCTCCAGCATACTCTGCATTTTATTTCACCCTGTTCGTTTTTATGTTTTGAAGCTCCTTGTTTGATTTGTTTTTTAGTACACAAAACCATTTCGGTGATCTGACTTTTAATCAGCCTGCATAAAACAAACACTGTTCGATTTCCACCTCCGCTCAGAATATTCCTGTGTGATGTTTTCTAACGTGCTGTAAACTATAAATTATTCTGTATTAGTATGAAGAATTTATTACAAAAAACCCTATCCTTTAACCCCTGTTCTCTGCTTTGTTTTATAGGATACATTTTTCAACCCCAGCATCCCATCTTTGGGTCTTCGTAATGTTATCTACATCAATGAAACACACACAAGGTATGTCCTAGTCTTTGAATATACATCAACTGTACTAGCAAATCTGCAAATGTTTTATATAAAATGTTTCACCTACAGTCATCGTTCTGTTTTTTTTGTTGTTTTTTTTTTTTGGTTTGTTATAGGGAACATGTACTTTCTGTGTCTAGACGGGTTTTAAACAGTCTGCACCATTTGCTCAGCAAATATTGATATTGCATGGATTATGCAAGCAAGGGAGGTCATGGTTAATTATTAAAAATTAAACTGGTTGACATTTCTAGCACCCTATTTAGCCCTATGGGAGTTGAATGGTGGGTGTGTTGTAAACCATTTTATTATGTCGCCATAAAAATTATTATAATCTATATCAGGCACTCGCAGGAACTTCTACAAAATGAATAAAACGTTTCAGTTCCAGCAATGGGACAAAAACGATGCTGTAATAAACGTTTTAATTATTTTTATAAGTTTCCATGAATACCTGATTTCATCTATTTTGTAAACTCTACATTTTCAGTGCACCCTGGCAAGTTTGCCCAAAGTTACGGGAGTGCCTACCGTTTTGCTTTATATATACTGCTCTGGGTCCACATAATGAGACTGCGTTATAACCGGGATGCGGCGTGTGTGTGTAGGCAGTGATGTGTTGCTGCTGCCTCCCTGAGGGGGAGAAGCTGTAGATCTCGTCACCTCACCCAGGGATCCATGCACCGGAGCAATGAAGAGGGGGCTCCTCCCCGGGCAGGGTCCGGGGCTGCGATGTCGGAGGTAGCTGGAGGAGGCAGCAGCGGTAGTGTGTGCAGCCGGTGGATGGAGTGCGGCACCACAATTATCCCCGGCTGTGGTGGGTTCAGCCGCCTGTGGACTGGCCCGGGGAGCTGAGAGCCCGGCCGGGGGAGGAACTGGGGTGCACCACTAAGGATCGTTGCCAAGAAAGGGCAGCTGCGCTCAGCTCCCCGGGCAAAGAAACTGGAGAAACTCGTAATGTACTCTGCATGCAAGGTAACGAGAGAAGCAGGAGCAGCCAGGGGGTGATGCACTGTGTGTGCCAGCATGTTTGTCCCCAGAATTCAACCATTTGCCTTGATAAAGTCATGTTGGCTTAAAGGTGTGTCACCCCCAAGTGTTCAAATGCTGTTCCAGAAGGAGAAGCATCTGTGGAGGGTGGACTGATTTATACGTAGTAGTATCATTATATAGTGCTACATGGTCATTTTTGTGTTAGAAGGAAGATGTTGTTCTGCCCTCAGTATGATGTTTGAGTATAGCATAGAGGAAAAATCTTCACACAGTAATAGGAATGAGCCCCCTACTATTTTTATCACTGACTTCAAAGAAAGCCATAAAGTTTAGAACATTGAGATCTGATGTATTTTTGTGTTTGTTTCTCCCTCTGTGTCTGTTCTTTGCTGTTGCTGAACATATGACTTCTTGTCACTCCCTGTTTCCCGCACGCAAATCTTTTGTAACTAGAAAAGGAAATTCAAACCCCAATCCCCACAGATCATAACTGTTCCACCTAAAAGCCATAACTACACAAATGAATTGTCTGTCTCCGTGTGTGTCCGTTAGCAATAAAGATTGAATGTAAAAAAAAAAAAAAAGCCAAAAATCGTGAGCCATGCTCAGGCCGTGTTATAAGTGGATCCGCGTTGTGTGTGTGTATTACCTATCTATATCTACATCTTCCCTATCTATCACATTAGGAAGATCCGGTGTGGTGTTTTTTTTTTTTTTAGCCCTTTGTAACTTGGAAACTCTGTGTGATTATCCAGTTACATTTGTACTTTATACTCCATGTTTGCACAGGCGTGTGCACTGTTTCATGAACTTAATACACGTGTAAATCTGTGTTGAGTAGAAGGGCGTGCACAATAACCTGTTTAGGTGATGCAACATGTTGAAGTAAGATCTGCTTTTGTGTGTGTGTGTGTGTGTGTGTGTGTCAGTTTGGGTGATTGATTTAGATATCTATATACTGTATCTATAGATCAATCGTATATCAAAGATTAGAGAGAGCACACCATATTGATAGTCATATATATAGACGAGTGCACGGGTCAGACCGTAAGATACAAATATACTTCACTCAGAACCGAAGCACGGAGAAGACAGCGCTGCCCATTCAGATAACTGTTAAACTAAAAATCAATGTATTCAAGTAAAAAGACGAATCCAACGTTTCGTTTCAGCTAGGGAACGCTAGCTACCCTGATGAATATTCCCTTTTTGAAACGTTGGATATATATATACTTACACAAAAAAAAGAGAAGCAGCACTCCATTACAAAATGTTATCTGCATTGAAGAGCAAGTACAAGGAAGTCGGCGCTCGCGCTGTTCCGTGTGTGTAGTAAACTGAGATTCCCGTGCAGCCGTCAGCAGGAGAACTCCAAAACCGCCTGTATAGTAAGCCCCCCCTGGGGGCACAAAAATGGAAGGCAGAGAGTGCACTGAGATTCCGTATGATAGTGATGTGTATATTTAAAGTCCCACAACAGGACTACATAATACAAAAACAGAAAGTACAAATGATAAAATACAACTTACATCTGGTAAAAACAGATGAGCGAGGGGATCGGGAGATCCGGAATGACAGCCAATGGAGTACAGTAGATGTTATAGATCCAACGTCTTGTAGACAATTCTCCATACAATACATGGTAAAATAACATCACAGAAATGCTCAGAGAAAACGATCCATCAAAAATAAGATTGGCACAAACAATATACAAATTCACCTGTAACTGACAATACAGTAATAAGCGAAGAGAAGTTACAAATCTGAAGTTACTCAAAAGGTGTGTGTGTGTGTGTGTGTGTGTGTGTGTGTCCGGTCCGGTCCGGAAATAATTGGACACTGACAGAATTTCATAATTTTGGCTCCGTACACCACCACAATAGATTTGAAATGAAACAACCGAGATGCAATAGAAGTGCAGACTTTCAGCTTTAATTCAAGGGGTGGAACAAAAATATCGTATGAAACGTTTAGGAATTGCAACCATTTTCATACACAGTCCCCTTATTTCAGAGGCTCAAATGTAATTGGACAAATTAACACAATCATAAATAAAATGTTCATTTTTAATACTTTGTCGAGAATCCTTTGCAGGCAATGACTGCTTGAAGTCTGGAACGCATGAACATCACCAATCGCTGGGTTTCCTCCTTTGTGATGCTTTGCCAGGCCTTTACTGCAGCTGTCTTCAGTTGTTGTTTGTTCGTGGGTCTTTCTGCCTTAAGTTTTGTCTTCAGCAAGTGAAATGCATGCTCAATCGGGTTGAGATCAGGTGATTGACTCGGCCATTGCAGAATATTCCACTTCTTTGCCTTAAACTCCTGGGTTGCTTTCCCAGTATGTTTTGGGTCATTGGACGGCGCTTCACTTTACAGATGGACAATCAACTTTGCTGAATCTGAGCAGACAATATATCCCTATACACTTCAGAATTCATCCGGCTGCTTCTGTCTTCTGTCACATCATCAATAAACACTAGTGACCCAGTGCCACTGTAAGCCATGCATGCCCATGCCATCACACTGCCTCCACCTTGTTTTACAGATGATGTGGTATGCTTCGGATCATGAGCCGTTCCAAGCCTTCTCCATACTTTTTTCTTCCCATCATTCTGGTACAGGTTGATCTTAGTTTCATCTGTCCAAAGAATGCTGTTCCAGAACTGGGCTGGCTTTTTTAGATATTGTTTGGCATAGTCTAATCTGGCCTTTCTATTCTTGAGGTTTATGAATAGTTTGCACCTTGTTGTGAACCCTCTGTATTAGCTCTCGTGAAGTCTTCTCTTTATGGTAGACTTGAATAATGATAGGCCTACCTCCTGGAGAATGTTCTTTACTTGGCTGGATGTTGTGAAGGGGTTTTTCTTTACCATGGATAGGATCCTACGACCATCCACCACTGTTGTCTTCTGTGGATGTCCAGGCCTTTTTGTGTTGCAGAGCTCACCAGTGCGTTCTTTTTTTCTCAGAATGTACGAAACTGTTGATTTGGCCACTCCTAATGTTCCTGCTATCGCTCTGATGGATTTTCATTTTTTTTGCAGCCTAAGGATGCCCTGTTTCACTTGCATTGAGAGCTTCTTTGACCGCATGTTGTGGGTTCACAGAAACAGCTTCCAAATGTGAATGCCGCACCTGGAATAAACTCCAGAAGTTTTACCTGCTTAATTTATGATGAAATAACAAAGGAATAGCCCACACCTGTTCATGAAATAACTTTTGAGTCAATTGTCCAATTTCTTTTGGTCCCTTGAAAAAGAGGGGGCTACATATTAAACAGATGTAATTCCTAAACTCTTCCTTCAATTTGGATGTGAATACCCTCAAATTAAAGCTGATAGACTGCACTTTAAGCCCATATTCATTATTTAACTGTAACTTGAATTGATTTTGGTTCACAGCCGAAATAACAAAACTTGTATCAGTGTCAAATTATTTCCGGACCCAACTGTATATCTATATATTTCAAAAGCTGTGAAATGCAGCAAGCATGAGGTTAGTGGACCATGTGATATGGTTTTGAAGCAAAAGGTGGCACTGTGCTCATTTGTATTTCATTAATCAGAATCCCTTGCTGCAGTGGAAGCACTGTGTGCTGGGGGATAATGGTGAAAGGCAGGGTTGCAGACCTGTCTTAGACATGCAAAGTGTATAGATATATATCTATATCATCACACAGAGAAACCAAAATACATAATAGTGAAGGCATAATTTGCTCGCTACTTATGAACTCATTGTATCTAGATTAAATGGGCACAAAAAGGTGACACAAAGATATGTTTGAACTTCTTGTATGTAAAAAAATTCTTCCCATTCAATTAGGTTATTCTGCAGCACCACAAGTTCCAATTCTGGACACACCCATCTTCATTAATTGTGAATAAATTGTGTGGCAAAATCTTCACATGTTTCAATGGCCTCATGTATCTGATGGTGGAGCTGTATGAATGGTTAAGCAAGAAAACAGTTAACTAAAGATTAAGCTGCTCCCTCCTCCCCCTGATGAAGCGTGTGTAACACGTGAAACGTACGTCGGGGTACGTAGGGCGTCACGGCGGTGACGTCATTTCAAGTGGCAGCATCCAGCAGATGAACAGGCTTGTATCGTGTAGCGGCAATTTGACTCAATGCTTATTGCAACATTGTATGTGTTTATGGCATAGGAGGCTTGATTTTTCCACTGCCTAGCCTTTGCTTTCACCTATGCTGTACATCAATAGAGCTGAATAGAGATGGTGTTTATATCTTGATAGTGTATATAACACGGCTGCGTCTTTTGGGAACCAGCTTCTGTATACACTACTATTTACAGCACACAACACCAATCTTTAAGGTGTTTGAAATTTGCTCTATCTGCTTATTTTGTGACAATTATAACCACTCCACGGCTACATGCTTATGATCACAAAGCAGACTCTGCTAGACTATACAACATTCTACTTTATAACTGAGTATACACATTGGCATAGACGACTAGCATTATTTCTCAGTCTATATACATACGAGCCAATTAAGGGTAGATACACCCTGTCCTAAGGGGTTTCAAACTAGCATTGGGTCTTCACAGAGTTCCATTTTGTCTGTGAAACTACATAGACATGGACAGCTGTCTCTGATACAATATTAGCCTATCCCTGCAGCATTTCATTGTATACTTACAAGTCTGGATGTTTGGATATGAATAGTTCAATAGATTGACCCATTATACTCACCTGTATACCTACTATTCATATCAGCCACTTTAATATGGGGATTTTTAATACTGCATCTGTGTTTTTAAGGTCGATATAGACATAATAAAATTTTATTGTTTTTGATTTCTGCGGTGATTCTGACAGTGTTTACTTGCTGACGTAGCAAATTTGCTGGACAATTCCTTGTGTCCATTAATATATCAAATGTGATTAGAGTGCTGTCTATAGAGGGTTGCCTTTCTGATCAAATCTCTTTTTTGATCAACACTGTTAATAACTAAAGATTAAGTACAGTATTTCCATAACATGAGGCGATATACACGGGTATGACCATGCTGACGTCTGCGGCTTCAATTGTGGGGCAATAAAGGATGCCCAGATTAGAATGAAGTGGTTTATGGCTGGAGATGACAAAAAGGGTTCAAGGCAAAAGTGAATATACAAAAAAGTATTACACCATGGTAACGGTGCATCCATCGACACATAGAATAATGGCTATTAGTGTTGACAACACAGTAATCCTAACCATAGGTAATATACAAAACCAGATATGTCATATTGTATTAAGTCCACTTGATTCCAAAGTACCTAATTAGTGGATCCAATTATGCCTCATGTTTAAGCTGTTTGATCTCATCGCCTTCTCTCCCTCCGCTGCCTACTCACTGATTCAGAAATCTGAAGACCTATATTTTGACTTGCGTTATTGTTAATTGGTGTTGGCTGATTTGTTCCTTCGCCTTCCTTGTTGTCTTTATACCAAGCAGTAATAGACTACGTTAGGAGCTTGAGGAAGGAGCTTTTAGGTCTGAAACGTCACTCCTTTTATTTTCTGCATTTGGTGGACTGAATAAAATGTCTTGATTTTATTTACTGTAGTGCTGTGGACCACCGTTATTCCTCAGAGGTGTACTGCGGCTATCCGTCGAGCACCTATCGGAGTGTAAGTTGTTTTACACTGCTCTCAAACTGTTTTGAGTGCCTTTCACCTATGCAATGTTCTCTGGACAGATGAGTCCAAGGTACAGCTTTTGGGCCTCAATGAGTAACGTTGTTTGGCGAAAACCAAACCTCATCCCAACCGTCAGCATGGCGATGAAAGTGTGATGGTTTGGGGCAGCTTTGCTGCCTCAGGACCTGGACGGTTTGCCTTTATTGACACAACCATGAATTCTGCATTGTAGCAGAAGATTCTAGAGGAGAATGTCAGGCCGTCTGTGATCTGAAGCTGATGTGAAAGTGGGTCATGCAGCAAGACAATGACCCTAAACATACAAGCTGATCTGTAGAAGAAGAAATTCCGAATTTTAAAATGGCCTGGCCAAAGTCCGGACCTAAACCCCATGGAAATGTGTGGCAGGATCTGAAGTGAGCTGTCCATGTAAGGAAGCCCTTAAATGTCATTGAGTTGAAGCAGTTCTGTAAGGAGGAATGGACCAACATTTCTCAAAACCGATGTGCGAGACTGACCAGCAGTTACAGGAAACACTTCGTTTAAGTAATTGTTGCTCAAGGGGGGTGCCACCAAGTACTGAATTTGAATCGCACATGATATAGAATGTTAAATAATTTGTGGATAAATAAATGTTTAAAAAGTATGTTTTTGTGTCATTTGTTTGATCAGGTTATCTTTATTATTGGGACTTAGAGTAAGATCTAATAACATTTTAGGTTTGAAATGTGTTATATGTGAAAATCCTAAGGGGTTCACAGACTTTATGCCGCACCTCTGTGTATATTTATATGATGCAGTTTTTGCACTGGGAATGTGTTGTGTTTTCCAGGCATCGGGGCTGGCTGGCTCGTCGTCTTTGCTATGTGCTTTTTGTACAGGAACGGGATGTCAACAAAAGCATGTTTTGCAGTAATATGGCTGAGACCGTGCTGAACCAGAGCAGGTGATAAAAACACCACAACAAGGGGGCACAGGTGGTGGGAGGGTTAGGTCACACTAGGGTTGGACGATAACTAAAAATTTCCCACGATAATGACCATGGGAAAATTTCTCTCCCCCCCTCCCCCCCAGTAAAAAAAACCAAAATGGTTCCAGGTAATTTATTGTGAAATATAATTCTTATTAAAATGCATTTAATTCTTAAATTAAAAAAGGTGAATGTTTTTAATATATTTTAATTTTACAAATATTACATTTAAAAATACATTTATTTAACAAAAAATGAACTAAACCATCACGAAGCCCCCCCCCCCTCCTTTTTTTTTCTCTTTTTTTCTTTATGTACGCCTTCCATTTGGCCCCATCTCCTGCGCACATTTAAGAGCGTGTGGGATTAAGGGGGGTGGGGGGTTGGGGGAGGAAAAGGTTGAGAACCATGTTGAGGGAGGGGAAGATGGGGGATAAGAAGCATGAAGGGGTGAGGTTACCTGGTGGAGGATTCCTTGAAGCTGCAGCAGGTGAAAGCTTCCATTTTTACAAATAATGTACTTGTGCTTGGAAAGTCCTGAGAATAGCGGATATTATCTGTTTCCTTCCAAGGGTACAGAAGGCCATTGCTGATGTTGCCTCTGAAAGGAGCCCCACTGGCACCTCTGACCAGAAGTCTACCAGCAAAGTAAGGAGGAAAGCAAAGAAACTTCTCCAGGAAATGGTGGCCAATGTGTGTCCTGCAATGGTCAGGTACGGGAAGCACGGGGTAATGGGGCAGTGTCGGGTAACGAGGTATTCCAGTCGCAAGGAAAACCTGTGAGACTCATAACACCCGCTCCAATGACGTATGTTCTACAGCAGGCGTAGCCAACTCCAGTCCTCAAGGGCAACAGCAGGCTGTCAAAGACTGAGCCACTGATTAAGGCACCTGTGCTGAAGCAGGGATATCCTGAAGACCTATAGGTAGCCCTGAAGGATTGGAGTTGGCCACCCCTGTTCTACAGGCTATTGAAATTAAGTTGGACAGGCTAACTCCAAACGGCAAAAAAAATAAACCTATATACCAAGGATTGTTAATATTTATCACTTCCATTAAAAGTAACCATTTGTTATATTTCCTGTTTACTTATTTGCTCTTGTCTTGCCGACCTAGTTGCGTGGTTTTGTGGAATATTTCGTCTTGTGATAAATACGTGATAATACTAATGACAACTGTGTGTTTTTGTAATTTGATGTTCCTTCAAGAGAAATTACAAATTGCGCTGTAATTTGCGCGCTGGCAGAGTGTGATTGCACCTTTTTAACACGTGTCTAATTATATGTTGTGTATTTGATTGAAGTTTTCCTTTTCCATGGTACTTTTGCAGGTACTGCAGCGCCGATTTTCCAGGTTTTTGTTATCCATACATGTATAGTATTTCCGATTTTGGTAATGTAAGGAAATGTTTGACCGGTTCTCTGTGGGCTCTTCCCTCCCACAGACTGACCGGTTGGGTTTTGCTGAAACTCTTCAACAGCTTTTTTTGGAACATTCAGATTCACAAAGGGCAGCTGGAGATGGTGAAAAAAGCAGCCACAGAGGTAAATCTTTGTGTGATTATCCTACTGAGAATGCTGTTGGTAGCCCCACTTAAAGCAGCAAAACATGTAGCACTGCGCAATTACATGTTTTACATTTTTGTTATTACAGGATTTTGAAGCAGGAGGTCTTCGAAGATGCACCCTATTAATTTCAGCTCCAGGGACCCCCTGCTTCCAGAGATGCTTATCTCTGTAGGGACTACCATTATCTTCAGCCACTGAACGTGTGTGCCTAACAATGGCGCTTACATTTCCCTGCGGGCCTATAGGAAGCGGTGATGTCATCCGGTGTGACTTCCCATTGGCCCATATGACCTGGAG
Organism: Ascaphus truei; assembly: GCF_040206685.1. Taxonomy (NCBI): domain Eukaryota; kingdom Metazoa; phylum Chordata; class Amphibia; order Anura; family Ascaphidae; genus Ascaphus; species Ascaphus truei. The sequence goes on along the minus strand of NC_134490.1, from coordinate 49,296,196 downwards.
ATTTAAACTTCACAAAGGTACCGGCACCTCTGCGGAGATAAGTTTCTCTGGAAGCAGGGGTTCAGCCCTGGAGACCCCCTGTTTCAATCCTGTAACGAAAGAAAAATGGAAAATAAATTGCGCAGTGCTACATGTTTTCCTGCTTTAACATGTAAGGAACATCTAATAAAGTTGTACTTGGAGGGAAAATGCCATTGAATTAATTGTGAAAGCATGGATAAAGTAGCATTTATGGGCTGCAGAATCCCAACTGAAAAATGAGGCGAACCAGCACTTGTCTGTGTGTGTGTGTCTACAGTATACATAAACCACAACCGATCCCATGTGTATGGGCCCATTGCCTGTCTGTCTTTAGATGGACTTCCCGCTTGTTTTCCTGCCTGTTCACAAGTCACACATTGATTACCTGCTCCTCACGTTCGTCCTGTTCTGCCACAACATCAAAGCTCCGCACATAGCTGCAGGGAACAACCTCAATATCCCCATCTTCAGGTCAGTGTTTGGCTCTCCCGTCCACGTGGCACGGACTTGCCTGTCTCTGCAATCTTTTTGCATAATTGGCTTCATGCTGGAAGGCTGTTCCATGCATCTACTGCCATTGCAGGGAAGTACTGCACAGGGTATGCTCACCATACACCTTAAAGCTATAATTCACATCCTCTAACATTTTTCTTGGTGTTCTTCCGTTTTATTGATGCCCATGCAGCCCATGGGATACCCCATGTAACGGCTTTTCCTTTGTTGGCAGTACTTTAATCCACATGCTGGGTGGCTTTTTCATACGACGTAAACTGGATGAGACTCCAGATGGAAAGAAAGATGTCCTGTACAGGTGTCTGCTGAACGGGGTATGTATCTGCAATGCCATTGTGTTAGAAGCTGCTTAGTCCCGTGTCTGTGATCTCAAGAGTTTTAATTCTTCTGAACCAGCATGGATGCCGATCTCCTTCTCTTTCAGAGAACACAGGCCCCTCTTGCAGCAAAGGGGATGCATTTACCCATCAGACTTAAGTATTGCAGAGATTAAACGAACAATCCAAGCTGTTTTAAAAAAAATATATATATAATACAGGGTTGAAGCAGGGGATCCCTGGAGCTGAGCCCCATTAATTTCAGCTCCGTGGATCCCCTGCTTCCGGTAATACAGACCTCCTGTAGGGGGTGCCGGTATCACCTGCACTTTTCTGCTTCCTCATCACTGGGCCAATAGGAAGCCAAACCTGATTACATCACGGCTTCCTATTGGCTTGCAGGGCCTGAGAGCTTTGAAAAGTGGACATCTAGGTTACCCTGGAACAGCGACCGGCACCCACTATGGAGGTACGTTCCTCCGGAAGCAGGGGTCCCTGGAGCTGAAATTACTAGGCTTCCACTCCGGAGACCCCCTGCTTCAATCCTATGTTAAAAAAAAAATCAAGATAAAAAACCCGGCTTGGATTGTCTCTTTAAACGGCGTTATACAGTATAAGAAAATATTGATTTGTAGAGAACAGCATGTGTGGTTCTTGCTGCTATGTTAAACCAATTCTTGCTGACCGCACGTACCTCCCAAGGTATACTCAAAACTTAACAAAGGGACATGTGATATTGAACCCTGCACATTTGTAAGCATTTTAAATAACAAATGGGGGTCTGTTTGCAATGTACGTACAGTACTGTAGTGATCAGACAGAAGCACAGGACATTGAAACATGAGACCTGGGGTTTTCTCAGTTGGACATGTCTGCCTTGTGGGTGCCTCTGTATATTATTTACTAACTCTCAGGGATGTGCAGCCATGTGTCCAACACCATCTGACTGGTGTTCAGACTCCAGGATTGCAGAAGAGTTTAGACCACTTACCTGCTTGTACTTTCCCGTTTTGCATTTCTTTGGACAAGTTCTGTTTCTCTGAGATGACCGGCAGCGTCTCCTGTGTGTTTCAGTACATCGAAGAGCTGCTTTGCCGGAAGCAGTTCCTGGAGATATTCCTAGAGGGCACTCGCTCACGCAGTGGGAAGACCTCCTGCGGCAGAGGAGGCCTCCTTTCTGTCATAGTGGATTCTGTATGCACAAGTTCCATCCCTGATGTTCTCATAATACCCGTGGGCATCTCCTACGACCGCATCATTGAGGGACATTATAACGGTGAACAGCTGGTGAGATTCGCTCGTGTGCTATAGTTAAATTACCAGGGAACATTCAAAGGTTAGCAGAATTGATATAGGGCAGGGGTGGCCAACTTCAGTCCTCAAAGGCCACCAACAGGTCAGGCTTTCAGGATATTCCAGCTTCAGCACAGGTGGCTCAATCAACGGAGTCACTGAATAAGCCATCTGTGCTGAAGCAGGGATAACCTGAAAACCTGACCTGTTGGTGGCCCTGAGGACTGGAATTGGCTGCCCCTGCTAAAGGGAGATCTCGTTGTGAACTCTGCAATGTTATTATCTATGTACCCAACATGTACACTTTATAACAATTGCTACAGCTGGGGTTCCATGTGAATTTTTGTTTGACTCCTTTGTTTCCAAAGGGTTTCATTTGAATTGATGAAAAAAATATAACTGGCACTGATAATGATCTTGCTGAGATATAAATTGATACTGTGTATAACAAGAAACCATTTCAACCATCAAAATCATCTTCTACATCTGATCTGCTTCACTTATTCCCTTGAATTTAATTGCACCAATGGAATTAAAAATGCAACGTTGTGCATATTTACTTTCTGATGTAATTGTATTCATTTTATTTGTAGAGCTACAGTGATTACGTCTAATTATACTATATGTTTGCCTCTAATGCCTCGTATTTTACATCATTGTTTTTAGTAGTCTTTTTTATGAAGACTTTCTAAATAAAATGTAAAAGAAATTCTAACATGTAAAATCCCATTGACAGCTTTAAATACCAAAAAGTAACGAGGTATTGATATTTTATCTAGATAGACCGTTCACAAATCGGTTCCAAATTAGAAAAGGATTTATGAATATTCTTTATGTAAAGGAAAAATAATAAAATACCTGTAATTTGGCAAATCAAAGGATCTACAATTCTAACAGACTGTGTAATATACAGAAGAACTTAACCAGTTCGTTAATATTCTGCAGCAGTTTCACATCCCACTCTCTGCTAGTTTGAGTATCTGCTTAATTACCAATTTATCGTCTGCCATTTTGCTTGCAAATCTCAACGATTTCCCGCGACGTTTTGTAGGGCAAACCCAAGAAAGACGAAAGCCTGTGGAGCGTCGCACGAGGAGTTTTCCGCATGCTAAGGAAAAACTATGGCTGTGTGCGTGTCGACTTCGCGCAACCCTTTTCCCTGAAAGTAAGTGCGGCAAGTTTTCCGGTGTTCGCACATTCCGTGCGAGCTGGGTAAACGCGACATATATACACTTTTCTGATCAAACAGAAGCCGCGTGTTAGCGGGACCCAGGCACTGAAACGGTGACTTTCTCTGCATTGTATATGACTTTTGCCTGTAGTGTAAATAATGCAGTTGCTGCTATTGTTTTTGTGAACGCAGCTGTGTTATTCCGCTTTTAATTGCACTTCAGAGGGTTTTTTATTTATTTTTTTTAAACTGATTTTTAATAACGCCAAAGAACGCTGACAGTATAAGACCGTTCTGCAGAATTTATTGGGTGCTGTAGAATTTGGAAACCACAAAGCTGTCCCTTCCTGAGGCACAGGGAAAGAAGTGACAGAACGAGACCTTGTACAAAATGTTCTTAGTAATAGTTGTATGGAGCCTTCCCTATCTTTCTAGAATCCCAATGAGAGATATGGACAGGGTAGGCGTCACGCCAAATTCCATATAAATTCAAACCTGCATTGTAGCTTTGACTTATTGTTTTTAAATTGAATGTATGTGAAATTTGGTGCTACACTACTTTGTTATATTTAGATAAAATGCCTTACACTCGTCATAAGGAGCTGAGACACCGCGAGGAGGCGTGTTGCTCCACAAACACAGTACGATTTCCAAAATGGCACCCCTCGCGTTATTAAAAAGGATGGGGTTTTTTTTGTGTTTTTTTCCCCCAACTTTTTAAGATACTGCAAACTTCTTTTTAAAATGAATTTCAGCATCTGTGCTTCCTAATATTTAAATGTTATGGGATTAGTAATGATTTGCTGTGACCAGATGCTTGGTGCTATACCTCCATTGGAGCTTGTCAGGTGCAGGAAGCCTCCTCTTGGCAGGTATTTCAGACAGCGCCTTTGGTTCTGTTGGGGATGATTTTTCAGGACACCAGTTGGTAATGGGCGGAAGATTACTAGTGCATAAAGGCAGCCAATCTTTTTCTGAACACTGTGTCCCTTTAGCTTTAATGATTCAATGTAACATTTGTTTGTAGGAGTACCTGGAAAACCAGAGACAAAAACCATCACCACAACCACTGTCTTTAGAGGAAGTGCTATTACCAGCCATCCTCTCTACCAGGTGAGGTGCACTATAACCTTCTCCACTTACATACTGTATAGATCTCAACAATTATTATTTTATTCTGAAACACCATACTTCTTTTAATCCTCTGACTTTTTTCCCCCTCCTCTGCTCGGAAAGTAGTTAAATATATATGGTAGATTACCTTAAATAAGTGCAAGAAAAACAGATTATATTCAGAGGACCGGCAAGTGCGCAGTCTCCAATTTTGAAGGCGCGTTGAACCATTGGGGGTACCCTTGCAAGTCCAGACCTTCTGGTTTTTATAAAAAGACGGCCAGGTGGGAACACCCCTTTAAATGGTTTCTCGGATGCCTAATTCGGGTTCTCTTGACCTTCAATCCCACTGATGTATTTGATGCAGTAATAAACCGTTATGTTGAAGTGTTCCCTAAAGTTTCTGTAAGGAAGTCTCTTGCTGGTGAGCTTGACTGTAAAACTTATTTGGGCGCACTGCCCTCACATGTTTAAGAGTAGGTGTGCGGTGTGTCTTGTATAGTCCTTGAAGGTGCATCACCCTTTAATAGGAAGTGAACCCAATAACAATCCTTTGCATCACACCCTTGCATTTAAGGTGTTGAAGGGTGGGTGGAATTTCCCTATTTCCAGTATTCACCTTGCATGGAATTTAATCAATTTCTTCACTGGCGCCTAATTCAGCGCTCTTAATTCAGTTATTTGTCTCTTTTTTGGGCTGAAGACCGAGCGATGTTTTGAATGAGAGTGATGTGGCCGGCCATTCAGAGTCTCGAAACTTGACGGACGAGCCTCTCAGGAGACAGATAATAGCAAACTTGGCAAACCATGTGCTTTTTAGTAAGTACATTGAAGAATGCGCTATATCTCACTAACACCAGCGTAAAGTTGTCTGTCTGTGAAAAGTGGGTTCGGGGTTTGAAGGAGTGTGGTGACACTAATGGATAATTATTATAATATGCCAATAGTCTGTCATACTTTTGATGCTGATTGTCATGGCTGCAAGTTCAGTGACGCTCGGCCTCTTCTGTAGGCATTAACATAATTTGTTGTATTCATAAGGAGTTTAGGAAACCCTGTCTGTAATCCCATTGCCAGCTCTCTGTACCAAAGCCTTTCTGTTTCGTAGACTACAAAATTAGACTCTTAAGATTGTATTTTACAGGCTCAATGAGATCATTTCCTCAAGAACTATGCACATCTCTGTGAGGAAACGGGGGGAAAAACTGTAATACTAAATTTTAGTTTTAAGGGTTTATTAAAGATGGACACCACAGAATATTCTTCTAAGCGCCCCCTCATTACTGTGCTTGGTGAAAAAGTTTTAGTAGAGTAAATAACCTTCTCTGCTTGTGCTGATCCGTCATATAAAATAAACCACAAACCTGTTTGGGGAAAATGGAATCTGGTTTAGCTCATGTAAAATAGCTGGGAACAGCATTCAAATGTTTTTTTTTTTCTTCCCGTTTTAAGCTGCTGATAAATCCTGTGCTGTGATGTCAACACACATAGTGGCGTGTTTGCTGCTGTATCGCTACCGGCAGGTGAGCTCTGACCCACTTCTTGCTGGCCTCAGGTGGGTCGTTTCTCTCAGAATTGGGGACATTAACTTTTGGACATTCAGTCCATTAGTTCCCCACACTTATTCTTGAGAACCTCCAACCATAACAGGTTTTAGCGGCAATGGGTGGGGGTGTGCACTCTTCACCCAACAACTTGTACATGCCCCTTTCTTTTTCCAGGGGATAAGCCTCGCTCTCCTGGTGGAAGACTTCTTCTCCATGAAAGAGGAAGTCTTAGCCCGGGATTTTGACCTGGGGTTCTCGGGCAGCTCTGAAGATGTTGTCATGCATGCCATACACCTCCTGGGCAACTCTGTGAACATCACCCACACCAGCAACGAGTTCGTCATCGCACCCAGCACCAGCATCCCCGCTGTGTTTGAGCTGAACTTCTATAGCAATGGAGTTCTCCATGTCTACATCACGGAGGCCATCATTGGTAGGAGATCTGCTAATGTGGGGGAGAAGCCGACACACAAATGATAACTGATATTTCAGGAGTAGCTTGTGGTAATTTCATTGTCTTTGAAGCAGGTGGATCTGGTTTGGTTCCCAGTGTTGGCTCTCCCAGACAACAAAATTAAGATTGTAAGCTCTACGGGGCAGGGACTTGTGCTTGCCAAAATTATATGTACAGCACTGCGTGCACGGTCAGTGCTACAGATATAGCAATACTCAACTTATTTGGTGTTGCGGCATTGAAAGACTAACGCTGCAGGGTGTCTCATTCATAAGCATGGGCCCCTTGTAGCGTGATGGCGGCGGACACTGTCCCCAGAGCCACAGACGTTTGCTTGTTTGCTTGTTTGTCCGTGGCGCTTGGGACAATAAGACTCACTACCTCTGTATAGGAAGAAAAAAAGAAATACAAGGACCATATTTACTAAGCAATCTACCATAAGACAGATTCCGTCACTTGAAGTTACGTTACCAACTATTCAAGGCAATGGGCAGTAACTAGTCTTCCAGCACGGCAAGGTGTCTTTATTATTGTAGTAGAGTTAAGTAAATATGGGCCTATTTGTCTCTGTCTTTTTAAGAGCTTACAATCTAATTCTGATGCCTGAGAAATGGGGAAGTAGGGACTCGCCCAATTAATTGCCAGCGGATTCATTCCTGAACAAGACATGTTCATCTAAGCCAGCGGTGCGCAAACTTTCTGAGCTGTGCCCCCCCTTCCTGGGAGCCACAGCGTTCACGACCCCCCCCCTCTCCCGATGGCTCGGCGTCAAATGACGTCGCGGTCACGTGACCCCACCGCGTAATTTGACATGTGTTTCCATGGCGACGCGTTGCTGAAGACCCGGCTGGCAGCAGGTAAGTGAGTTACAGAGGCCTCACGCCTGCCCCGGCATTTAATTTAAATGCCATGGGGAAGAGCGTGGGGCCACTGTAACTGCCCGCGCCCCCCCTACAAATTGTCCCGCCCCTTCCCCAGTTTGCGCACCGCTGATCTAACCCTTTAGTTACCATGTATGGTCACTTTTCTGGAAGCAGAGGAGTAAGTCCAAGGCATTGGTTTGTTTATAGCTGCTACGCTCGTATATTTTGCAGCCTGCGGACTGCACGTGGAACTCGGCAAGAGAGGCTCAGACAGGACAACGGTCGATTCCGATTGGACAATCAGCCAGGAGAGACTAATCCGTACAGCTGCTAGCTTGTGCTACCTTCTCTCTAATGAAGGAATGATATCTCTGGTAAGGTGAAAATGGCTGAGAGGTGCTGCTCGTCAAAGGTGTGGGTGTGTGTCGGGGGTGGGTGTGGGTGTGTTGGGGGGTGGGTGTGGGTGTGTGTGGGTGTTGGGGGTGTGTGGGTGTGTCTGTGAGTGTTGGTATAGACCACTGGAGAGGGTGCTGCTATCAGTGCCTATAAGGTACTGTAGAAAAATAACAAAGGGATAGGCACACCAAAAATATGCAAAGATGTATTTTATTGGTAAACATTACGGCTACCCTCTGGAGCCTTAATAAACTTAATAAAGGCTCCAGAGGGTAGCCGTAACATTGGACCAATAAAAAAACATTTCTGCATATTTTTGGTGCGGCTATCCCTTTGTTATATACATATACAATGACTGAAAAGAAAAAATGGTGTATATAGCGCTAAAAATACAATATAATGAAAATATATAAAAAACAAATGTAAAATACCTATAAATAAACTAAATGTGGTACGGCTGCCAGGAAAAAACTAACCCAAACACAGTTGGTGAAAAGCACAGAGAAAAACAATACAGACCGCGACGCCTCAATGTCCAATTGGAAAAAAAGTGAGTCCAAAGATATGCTGCAATGTCCAGTAAAAGGTAATCCAGTTGTTAGACAGCAGGCTCCACAGCAGCAACCGTGGTATATCATGCAAGGGAGATAAAAGGAGAAATCATAGCGTGACACTGTATGAACAAAACACATAACACACAAACACAAACATACAACACTTACAACAAAGACAGATAGGCTGACTAATATACAGAGATTTTAATAAGACAATATTACTAAAAGTAGTCAGTGAACTGACAGAGCAGGTCTAGGATCCGGTGTGTAAAACCGGAATCCTACTTACAGAAATCCAGATGTAACAGGCTTTGGTAAATAAGGGGCTCTGTCCGGTGGAAGCTGATATAAGACGCGTGGTGCTCATGAATGGCCGCCGGCGCCTCTTCTGATCACCGTCAGACCGTGCGTCCCTGCAGGCCACTTCTCGCGATATCTCACGTCTGTGACGTCACCCGCTAGGCGGAGCCGCTTGCCGCACTTGCCTCCCTTCCCGTCTGAGACTAGGGATTTCTGTAAAGGTCTGCTCGTGGTGAAGTTCACTGCCCCATCTGGGGCCTTTGAGAGAATTATTTTGGCAGTGAACTTCACCACGAGCAGACCTTTACAGAAATCCCTAGTCTCAGACGGGAAGGGAGGCAAGTGCGGCAAGCGGCTCCGCCTAGCGGGTGACGTCACAGACGTGAGATATCGCGAGAAGTGGCCTGCAGGGATGCACGGTCTGACGGTGATCAGAAGAGGCGCCGGCGGCCATTCATGAGCACCACGCGTCTTATATCAGCTTCCACCGGACAGAGCCCCTTATTTACCAAAGCCTGTTACATCTGGATTTCTGTAAGTAGGATTCCGGTTTTACACACCGGATCCTAGACCTGCTCTGTCAGTTCACTGACTACTTTTAGTAATATTGTCTTATTAAAATCTCTGTATATTAGTCAGCCTATCTGTCTTTGTTGTAAGTGTTGTATGTTTGTGTTTGTGTGTTATGTGTTTTGTTCATACAGTGTCACGCTATGATTTCTCCTTTTATCTCCCTTGCATGATATACCACGGTTGCTGCTGTGGAGCCTGCTGTCTAACAAATGGATTACCTTTTACTGGACATTGCAGCATATCTTTGGACTCACTTTTTTTTCCAATTGGACATTGAGGCGCCGGTCTATATACATACAGGCATACCCCGGTTTAAGTACACTCACTTTAAGTACACTCGCGAGTAAGTACATCTCGCTCAATAGGCAAACGGCAGCTCACGCATGCGCCTGTCTGCACGTCCTGAACAGCAATACCGGCTCCCTACCTGTACCAAAGGTGTGCGCAAGTGGGGAGACTATAGAGCCTGTTACAAATGCCTTATTTACATCAGTTATGCACGTATATGACGATTGCAGTACAGTACATGCATCGATAAGTGGGAAAAAGGCAGTGCTTCACTTTAAGTACATTTTCGCTTTACATACATGCTCCGGTCCCATTGCGTACGTTAATGCGGGGTATGCCTGTATACTGTACAATGCTCCTCTTAGCATTATTTACTTAGTCATCCATAATGATGAGATAATGAATTCTTTATGCACGTCTGGCATTGCTGCTATCTAGAAAATAATGTGTTAAAAAAGGCACCCACCTTTGTGCCTCAGGACTGATCAACTCTCAATTATAGGCATTAACAGGAATGTGTTTACATTAGCCGGGATGGGATCTGGTAACACAAGACCTACAACCGCTCTGTTTGTTTTGTCTGCAATGTTTGTATTGTACAGTATGTTGTGTCTAGAGTACAACTGCGCTTGGTCCGAATAGGGAATTTGTTGAAATGCTACACATCAATGCAGCATTTTACCTCAATTAAGTATATTCTTTATATTTCTTTCACCTTACACTTACACAAGTCCACTAATTGATCAAGAACATCAGCTAAAGTACTTTAGGCCAGGGGTGCTCAACTCTAGCCCTCAAACCCCCTCAACAGGTCAGGTTTTCTGGATATCCCAGGTTCAGTACAGGTGGTTCAACCTGTTTCTGCTTCAGCACATGTGGTTCAGTCTTCGACTGAGCTTCTGATTGAGCCACCTATGCTGAAGCTGGGATATCCTGAAAACCTGACCTGTTGGGGGGGCTTGAGGACTGGAGGTGAGCACCTCAGAATTAGGTAAAGAGAATTTGAAACACAAAAAGTGAAACACGGCGCTCTAAAATGTAACCTAAATGGTAGTAATTGCCCAAATTGTAGGAACTCCCACATCCTTTTCCCCCACAAATTAGTCTTTATGAAGTGCTGTTCTGAGTGAAAAGCCAGAGATTGAGATCCGCCTTGGAGCTTCTGCTGCTGCTTTTGTAGAGGAGATCTGTCCGTGTTTGCAATCGTGTGAAAAGAGAAGAGCTCAAAGCAGAAGAAACCCCCCCAGTGCAGTAATGCACACACACAATAAAATGCTGTGTGCAATTTATCTTCTCGCAAAGTATTTCCAGAATAAAGAGTTGGCGGTCTCGCGTGTGCTGGCATCTGTATGTACAGTCCGTTCTGCGCCTGCTTACTTTCCCGCGACGCTCTGGCGGGCACGGCCGAGGCGCGGCTGTGCTTGAGTGCGACTATACCGCTTTCTCTCAACCATACGCATTTCAAAAGCTATGTTCTCTGTTTTATGATAGTCTCTTTTCCTTCAAGGAGAATTTGAGCCCTTTTCAATGTTACTTTAATGTGACACATATACGACACACACAATGACTGCAGTGAATCCCTCGTACAGCTTTGCAGATGTTGATTAATTGTCCGGAGGCATAAAACGAGACGGTCCAGCAGAGGGCCCCCTAACACAAGCTATGCCTAATGAACGACATCAGTTTGCTGGAGAGGAGCAGAAATGACTCAGAACATTATGTTCCAACCTCCTTTTTGAAAGGCCTCCGATTTCAGGAGCGAAGGTCTCTGGGCAGGATTAGTTGTACTTTCTTACTATTGGACACTGCAGTGTAATAACCTTTTCAATGATAATTTGTATCTAGCGTTTGTTTATATGTTAAACTAAATTACATGTCACCCCTTGAAGCTATGTGTAGTTGCTGGTAAACCTGTTTCCTGTATGGTCTTAAAGGAGCCATCCATGCCATTTTTTTTGTTGTTCATTTTTTAATACAGGGTTGAAGCAGGGGGTCTCTCGAAGCTGAACCCCATTATTTTCAGCTCTGGAGACCCCCTGCTTCAATCCTGTATTAAAAAAAAAATACTGGCTTAGGTTGTCTTTTCAATGGGGTGATTATATGGTGTAACCAAACTCCTGTAGTGCATTTGTCCATCCGCAGTGGAGAGGGTTAAATCCAGCGGTTTATCTTCTGCACTGAAGTTTTCTGTCTCTTTTTTTCCTTTTGTATTTTAGCCGTGTCAGATGTTTCACCAAGTGTGCCATGGGGCTGTGCAGAGGCTGATAAAGTACGGCATCCTTCTGGTTGCAGAGGTAAGGATGTTACGTATAACCATTTATTCCATCAGTATAACAAAATATACAAATGGGCGACGTTTCGCACCATCAAGTTCATTGTCAAGCTCCTATATATATAAATATATGTAACTGTATGGAAAGGTTTGCGAGGGATTCGAGACGCTCCCTGTGCATAAGAGAAGCCTGCACAGCTGTAATTACCGTTTCACATAGGATGACCAGGAGGACGGAAGCCCGAACCTCGCAGAGCAGCCGTGGGATAACAAGCTTCCAGAACACCTTTCCTGGAGAAGCGACGAAGAGGATGAAGATAGTGACTTTGGCGAAGAGCAGCGGGATCGTTTCCTGAGGGTACGTGGAAAATTACACACACCACTTCATTGATGCAGGAAAAAGACACCCATGGTCTTAGCAACATGATATTCCGTGAGTCCAAATTGCATTCATCTTGGTTATACCAGTACCAGGAGATAGACCATGATGGAGCTCAGCGGGCCATTACAAATCATGTGATCTATAATTACGGTGTTTCAAAATGATTGCTGTTTGCATTGACAAGACAGGGGTAAAAGGTGCACTATTGTCATGGAGACTGCATTAAGAAGCATTGTTTAGATGCTCTGGGCCATGTTCATTAAGTGGTGCAAAGCCAAGAGGCTTATGCATTTGAATAGATGCTACTGTATATACGGCTTAGTACATCTTTGTAAATATTGTCCTGTAAGTCGTATTTAGAATTCCTTGTGGAATCCCCTGGTCAGATAATGGGGATAAGTCCTATATAACCATCCCTACCAGCAAGGGCAGGGAACATGTCCCTATAGGTTAGTGTGTGCTATTTATACTGTTGCTAGTGTCGATTTGGCACAGGAGTTTGTTTATTCTTTGCATTAAGTAGATATAGCTGTGTTAGTCCAGTCGCGTGTTGGTCCAGAAGTGCATAGTAAATGAGTACTTCAGTATTAGATGATAACTTTTTTTATTTGGTCTGACAAAAGATATGACACTTTCGAAAGTTCTCTCTTCCTCAGGTCAGCAATACTTATTTACAGAGATTCCATGCGTTAAACACATGTAAAATAAAAAAAACAAGATAAGCCTAAGGCAGATGAGTAGGACAGGAATGGCAGAGAGAACAGTAAATACACAAAGCAATACATGGATGGAAAGGACAGTGAAACCCATACATCCATCAGCAGTGTGCAGGGGAGGGATGCAGGGAGGAGAGGTGCTATGGCACAGTGAGACACAGGACCATACATCCATAAACAGTGTGCGGGGGGGAGAGGGGTTGATTTGTTTATTACTTGATATTAATATTCATGCTATTTGATGCACAATGTTTGGATTTACAACACATTTAGCATTTTCCTTTGTGTGGTTATTGTAGATACATAGTTTTCCTGTTGGCATTTCTACTGGATAACAATTTCCTTATTTGATAAATGGTAAAACTGTGGACTTTAAATGGGTTTTGGAATTTTGTTGTGTTGGTTTTGCTGATAAAACCTGAAGAGCTTTTCAACAAGTTTATATGTTGCAGATTGAGGTTTGAGGTTATCTGTTTCTGCCCATCAAATATCTATCCATTTCTTGTTGGGAAGGATCAAATCATAACCTACTATTTCTGTGACCGCAATTGCTTACTATTTGCATTTAGAGGAAGCGCCACAGTTCTTCCTTCTGTGCCTAGAGCACAGTATTTCACTGCGCGTTTCATCTTGCTGTATATTATTGCATAACGTGGTTGCTTTTCAGTAATTAGCTGTGTTTTTTTAGGTGAGTCCATCCCAGGAGCACCAGCAGTTCATTTCTTTCCTTCAGAGGCTACTGGGCCCTATCCTGGAGGCCTACAGCTCCGCTGCCTCCTTCATCCACAACTTCAGTGGGCCTGTCCCCGAGAAGGAGTATGTCCAAAGTCTGCACAAATACCTGATCGCCAGAACAGAGAGAAAAGTTGCCGTGTACAGTAAGTTATTGTTTTCTCCTGGGTGCTGACTGCTTCACTCGAGCTGTCCTGTGCTGATCGCCATTATTGATCCTGACATAGCCCCTGCGATTAGTGTCCCCTGGAGATGTGCTGATCTCTGGTATGTGGAGTTATCCCTGTTAATGCTGAACTTGTGTATGCATCTCAGTCAATATCAATATTGATCTCATGTATGTCCCAAGAATTTGTGTTGATGCAATGTATATTATGTGGAGTTGTTCCCATTATTCGTGATGATTCACCATGTAGATTTCTTTTTATTGCAGGTTGTCTTTGTGTATCCCGGGGCGATACATTGTCTTTGTTTTCATCCCTGTGTTTATCTCGGAGCTGTCCCCATTATTAGAGATCCATCCCCTGTGTATATCCCGGACTGTTCCCCAATAGTATTGCCAAGTCTGTCTCTGTATCTGAATCTCAGAGCTGTCCACAACATTAGTGCTGATTCCCTGGGCAATGTTTTCATTGCTTCTGGTCGACTCTTGTTTAGCGCCTGGATCTGTCTAACTGTAGTTGTCATTTTACTGCTAATTTTAAGGGTGTGACTGTTAACTGGTAAACAAACTGCTGCAATATAACGTGTCTAAATTCCATAATGAAGACTGTAAACTGCCTGTGATTGATTTTAGACGTCGGTCTGCTTTTTGCTGACCTTCCTTCTCGTTCTTAAGTTTTTGAACTTCATGGAGATGAGATTATGTTTGAGTCCCAGTGATAATAGTTGGCAGATTCTACTTAAGGAAGCTGAAACCAAGGATGCTGCATTTCTGTATCAGAAATACCGGTATCGATTTTAATTGCAGGCTGCGTTCAGTCTAATTGTTAAAGCAAAGGATGGAGATAGGAGTCAGAGAAAGATGTGTTGGGAGTAATCGTGAAATGAAAATTAAGTGCAAGGTGGTTTTACATGTGTAGGAGAATTTCATTTAAATTGTAAGTACAGTGCTGCTGTTACCAGATCTGGTAAAAATACTATTTCTGTTTTTTTCCCCGCAGCGGAGAGCGCCACCCTGTGTCTTGCGAGAAACGCTGTGAAGACCTTTAAGGATCTCGGGGTAAACCTATCTCTGTGCTTTGCATGTTTTCAGGTTGAATAATTAGCAGTTGTCTGCACTGACACAGTGTATCTATTGCTCTGTCCGAGACCACAGATCCCGCTGTGCCTTCTCCCACTCCCTGACCCCATGTATCTGCAGCTCCTTGACGTCAAACCTGTCAGATTACAGCATTTGATTATACTCTGTGGGGCACAGCTCAATTATTGGCATTATTCATGTCACATTAGGAAGCAGTAAGTGTAAGAGGATTTCTAGATAACAATTTGTTCTTGAGCTTGCATCCTTCCCTCTGGCTTTATTCTCTGGGAAATAATCAGTCCCTGTCCATTTGTAGGAGACCAGCTCTGTCTCTTCATGCTGCTGGCACATTCTTTGTGAAACCTCTCCCTTTGAACAGTGCTACCCCCAGGCCTATTTTCTGCTTCCTTTTGAAAAGCTAAAAAGAAGCGATGCTGCAGTCTTTTTACCTAATGGCGGCGACACGATAGCAGCCATGGAGAGTGGCGATCTGTTAAACATGGGGTCAATGAGACTGGCACCAGGGAAAAAAAGAAACCTTGCCATGCAATATCCTTGCAAGGCTAATGGAGAGAACCGCTGAAGGATAGCAGTCATACTGAGTCCTAATAGCATTGTTGGTGCTGGTGAATGCTTGATTGATGCTCTGATCGTTTTTGTTGGACCTTGAAAATGGATGTTTTTCAGAACCTCGATGTCATTTTTCAGATGTCCTGTGAAAATTTTACATTTTCAGTCTCAAAATTAAAACATAGAAAAATGATGCTGTCTTGCGCTCCGGGATACGCGTCCAGTGCCTTGTAAGGCTGTAGTGGATCTGGGGGAGAGACTCAAACTGTCCCTGATAGTAGTAGCACTGCGGCTGTATTTCATTTAGGGAATGAGGCGGGAGACTGCCTATGTGAGCAGTAATTTAAATGGGACCAACAGTGGAGAGAAGGAGGCAAGTGAAATCCTCTTACCTCCTGTGTGTGCACTCACATCCACCTGCGGTCCCGCTGCTGGCTGTGCTGTTCCTCGCCGACCTCCGTTGTCTCCGGAAATCTTCCCCCTCCCCCCTCCTCCGGGTGCCACCGTCGGAGAGTAGATATCAATAAAAAAAGTATAGGAAGAACGGGGCACTCACTTGTAATCCACAATCGGATGAAAAATCGAAAAAAAGGGTAGCCAGGTACACTGAAGCACGAAACAAAGGCTTTATTAGACGTCTGATCCGGTTTCTTAATTAGTCAGTCTACATATGTGTATTTACTTCCAGTAAATCGTTGCTCCTTGAGAAAGCGCAATACTTGCGTGGGAGGTACTTTTTTCCGTTCTGTACACCTGCAATGTTTTTATAAAGCCTTTGTTTCGTGCTTCAGTGTACCTGGCTACCTCCTTTTTTTTTCTTTCTATTTTTCATTCGATTGTGGATTACAAGTGAGTGCCCCGTTCTTCCTATACTGTTTTTTATCAAAATTAAAACAAACTTCTATTTGTAACCGATTATTTTTACTCCCCTTTGAGGTCATAAATAACAGTTCATGTTCTGGTGAAACATGTTTACCCTCTTGTATCTAAGGGGCTTTTTCTATATTGGCCAATGGTACAACATTAGATTGGCTAATTTTCAGTCCAAAAGTTTTTTGTTTTTTTTAAACGCTGAATTTGTAGTGCTCTTTAAATTAAGTCGCGGTAATCAAATACAGCAGTGAGTATAACTACGTATCTCCAGATGTACAAAAACTCTTTTGTTTAGTGATTAGAGACCCCAAAACATTGACTTTGACAATCATTATAGCTGCTGACTCCCACTGTCCATTATAAATGCACTTAGATCCTCTCCAAACAGCAATACGAAGCTCTCTTGTGGGGGCAGACAAAGCATAAAGTGAACACTTCAAGCATGCTAATAATGTTCTGCAGTTTTCTACTGCTTTGCGTTTCATTTATGCCACAAATTTGCTGTGGGAGGCATTTTCTTCCCACAAACAAACTGCTGCATTCAATTATCCATTATACCAGCTGCAGCCTGCAATGAATTCTATGATAGGTACTGTTATTATGTATGTACATCTTTGTATGTATATCTTTATTTATATAGCGTCATTAATGTACATAGCGCTTCACAGCAGTAATACACATGATAATCATATAAATAACAAATAATCCAACTAAACACATAATGGGAAGACGTGCTTTCAGACATAAAAGTGACATTTAGGAAAAGGAGTCCCTTCCCCCGAAGAGCTTACGATCTAATTGGTTATATATATTATATATGTATTCATTACTAATTTTGCTATAGTTTGATACTGCATCCCTTCAACTTCATTCTCTAAATATGAGCTCCAGCTATTAGTACTAATCAATCAAGGAATCGGTGAACAAGCAGAAGTGTTACTGTATTCCTGGTGTTGGACGCCTCCAGAACTTTGTGTTAGATTAATGTCCGTCTCCAAATGCTTTTTTCTGTACCAGTTTGCAGCATCACAAACAAGTGAGCATTTTCTTCCTGCTTTTTGTAGGTTTTCCAGGTTCATAAGCAAAGCCGAGATTGTCTCCTGGAACTGAGCAGCACTTTCCTACCTCTGAGCAGTCGGCAGAAACTCCTGGAATACATGCTCGGTTTCATGGTGCTGTAGAGAACTAGTGACCCCATTCTGAAGGCACTGGGGATTTTGGTTGGCATCTCCCAACGTTGGGTGCCATCTTTGACCACCATGCACTGACAGACCAAGTGCCTTCCCACTACATGTCCACCTGTATTTTTGTCCACCGGTCTACTTTAATCATGGAACATATCCCTCCGTTTAGAGAACAGTTCTGTGTTGTTTTCCCATTTGTTTTTGTTGATAGAAGAGGAGTGACATTCGGAGTGCAGGTAAAAGAAGCAAGAAGGAAACAGTAGTCACCTGCGCACTCAACTAGTCAGCAAGATTATTGTATTATTATTTATAGACAGGCTTCCATTTGGACATTAATGAAGCTCTGAGAAAATTCAGGATTTAAATGTGTATTATTAATTTTTTTTTTTTTTAACCGTTTTTATCCTAGATTTCTTTGGGGGTTGTGGTTTCGATCATGCTGTAGATTTTCTTTTCACATCATTTCAGCTTTTCCAATCATTAGTATAAATCACTAAAGCAATCTGAGCACAAGAAACATGAAATATGAGGGGGAAAGCCACAGCTTGCTTTGCATCCTGTCTTTTTTATTATTTTAGTTGGAAGCGGCGTTGCACTGCTAGCTCCCGGCAATGAAGGGGTTAACCTTTCCCGAGGTCTCTGACACACCATGGGTAGGTTACAACGACCTTGAAGATAATTATCCTGCCCTTTATGATTCCTGATGCTGAAGTTGTGAAATAAACCAATACTCCTCTTTCAGTCCTTGCCAATTCCACCTGTATTCGCCGCACGTGCATCTCTTGTGCTTTCGCATTGTGCAACATGGCGCGTGCCTTTCACAAGCCGAGTCTTCTATTTCATGGAGTGGAAATGCTTTTGTTCGACATCTGAATTTCTGGCATGTTTTAAGACCACCCTCCATCAGACCTCGTACATTCAGTGAACAGGGGTCCTCTAATTCTACCAAGCAGTGAAACCATCCATCGTCATTTGTTCCTACCCGTAGCAGCCTCATTTTGCTTCTATAGTGTTATATTTTGCCAGGGATAGTTTAGATCCGTGTAAACGTCCGTGTAATACACTTCTGTTCTGGAAATTAATGTTGCAGTCGCTTTAACTGTATCAATCCCATTTCTTATTTTTACTTACAAGCTACTCACTGGTGATGGAGGTTTAAACATACCCCTGCAGGCATTACAGACCGCTTTACTAGTAAATGGGTGAAAGGGCTACAACTCCATAAAGCTTTTCCACGTGTCACATAATGACCATTTCTATGTTTTGTCTCCGGTGGGACATAGATACCTAAATGTTATTTCCGTTGACTGGTCACTAATTGTACAGCATAAAATGTTTAAGATATAGATTTAACAGATGTTTATGTAATACTATTTTGTGCCTGGGCATAGAGCTCTGAAGCATCCTAAGCAAGGGCTTTTAATAATATGAGGGGTGTGCTAGTTAGCCATGCGCCATTATCTGTAGCGTAGGCTACAGTCGGATGCTAAATACATGGCATTTATCCTACTCGGTGATTATCCATATTTAAATACAGTGGGTAGGTGACACATCCAGCTCCAGAGAGGGTATATTATGAGCTGGTTGTTTTAGTACATGGAAATGCTTCTCATTTTAATGCACAGACTTTAAAGTCGTGAATAAATACAACCCATCTTGGTTAATGACCAAGTGAGCATTGTATAAAAGAATAGGTGCCTCACTGTGGCTCCAATATGAAATGGAGCTGTATTTCCCTTGCTTAGGAAGATTTCTTCCCATGTTCCCAAATCGCATACAGTATAGTGGCCAATGAGAAGTGAAAGGTCTAATCATTTCACAACTTCTGCTTGAGTGAGCTTCAAGTACTGCAGAGTAACCAGTCCAACACTGAAGAGTTTACATTGTCTTAAAAAAACTCAATGACCCGAAGCTGTACTGCTTTGAAGATGTCAACCAGTTTCGAAATTCATTTTGAGCTTTCGGAGTGCTCATAGTTCCTATAATTGCACTTTCTTGTTGTTTTATCTTTATGTGGACATTCAATGTGACTAATCCCAGCACATATTACAACTTGCATGTTATAGCCCAAGATCATACCAACTTGTTTTTCTATATACGGTCAGAAAGCCATGGATTTCGGCAATCATCGCTAGTGGGTAGTTTTACCTGTAAGTATGAATCTTACGCAGCTTCCACCCCCTGCCTACTGTCTGGAAGTCTCTGTTTACCCTCCATAACATAATGCTCTGTCTTTCCTTCCAAGTAGATTCAAGATTAGCCATGAGTTTGGGAGGGCTTTAGTCATCCTTTATCCCCCAAATCTTAGTTGTTCCTCCACTGGTGCAACATTGTGACCTATCTTATGAACATCGGGGTGTGTTTTACATATATTGATGCTGCTAGTTTTATTCAGGTACAATAAACAATAGCTTAAATCTAGGTGCTTGTGAATATAGATTTCATTCAGTTGCACTTCTTAATCTTGGTGTACACGCCTTATTGACAAAGATGAGACATACATGCAAGCAATATCCTGTGGAAAATCTAACATGTTGGCTGTTTCTCGTGTCTAATTCAAGTCAACGTGTTGGCCCGAGGCAGTGTGTTCAATCCCATCAATTGTTGTAGCAAAGAAGCCATGGGATACACTGTTCTATGCATTTGTTTTCTCCAGCACTTGGCAACAGTTTTAGATCTGTATCAAGCAGTGTGCTTCCCAATGCTGGTGCAAGCAGAGGTTTGTCTCAATCACATATGCAATGTATGGTCTCTGTAGCAATACAAGTATGTACAGATCTGTTTTTCCAGTTCTCTTTTAAAGTGTCAAACACTGTACTATGATTGTAGTTTCTATGTTATACAACCATGGATACCGCTAGCATGAGTTATGTATTCATTCTTTAGCAAAAGGAGTAGGAAAAGTGATTATTGATGTTGTATGTAGGTCTGTTTATCACTGTGTGTATAGACTCAATGGTGAAATAATTTTTCAAGGGCATCATTAGTAAGGGGATGCTGACACTAATAATGATCTGTTATGTATATTTGCATCGTTTCTATGATGCATCTCTGACCATGACTTTCTCTTTTTACCCTTTATGCCTGAAGACTTTATTGGGACAGATTGTAAAACAAATGTAGATTCCAAATGTGAATGCTAGTCTGAAAACATGTATTTAGCATGCACAGAGCACAATACTCATGAACGGCGCTATATAAGATGTTATGGGTTCATGTTAATTTTCCTACCTGTATAATTACATAGGTAATGGGTAAGCTAATAGGACCAGGAGTCATACGTGTTAGATAATAGGCCCTATCAAGTGCTGGATACAGCAATTGAAGGTTACAAAACTAGGCAATCCCTTATTATATAAAATGCAGATAGTGATCCTACAAATCCTAGTCACTGGAAGAATGTAGATAAATGTGTTTAAAATAATCATGTAAAATGAAGCATCCCTTGAATTGTGGTACCTGAACATGATTCGGATGAATTGTTTATTGTATCCTCGTCCGCTATCTAAATCGTGAGTATACACCACCATGGCAGTGGGAAGCATGTCGTGACAACGTCATGATAATCCTGGTCAAGATCATGCGCAAAATTCTAATTTGCCTGTCCCAAGAATTCTCCTAATTCTGGGCTTGCAGGCGACCACAAGAACACTGTTCACTGTGTCTGTAGTCCCAGCGTACTCACTTTTTAAGCAGTGAATTACTAATTGCTGCTATTTTACTTTACAAAAATGTATGCATCAATTATAGCCCTGTGTGAGGTTTATTTTCATCGTTATACAATATTTAGCTCCCCTGCATATGGAACAACTTGGTGTGTACGACAAGGAAACTATAGTGACATGAGGGGAGAGTTCATTTGTAGAGAGCAGGGGAATCTTCCCCTTAGTATGTCCCACTGTTAGTGTATATCACATATTTATACATAACCTAAAGAAAACACCAATTAGGAGGCTGCAAAGAACAGGAAGAGTTTTTTTAGTATATATCTGCTGCTGATATTTTAAGAATAATGAACAAGTCTCAGGCATTGCCTCACCTCATAGTTTTATATTTTACTTTTTCACTCAGCGATTTATTCTCGTGCAGCGGGGGGGAGGGGAGGGGGAGAGAGACAGATATTTAAATGGCAAATATTCACTGCAACACCTGTCTCTACTGTGAACAAATGTAGTTGCATTCTTTCTGTATAACATGATCATTTCTGGGCCCGTTACATGATATATATATTTTTTTTAAGTGCACTGTAGTTCAACTAATAAATGAATGTTTGTACTGTGTGAATTATAGACCTACATATGTGTGTGTATATTTTTTTTAACTGGCAGGAGAGAATGTTGGGAAAGTGGATGGCTTGACACATTGATATTGAGTTCATAATACCCCTATCCATTGGCTCATGACAGTGTCATTTGAAACCCTTTCAGAGCATCATGTTAAATGGATCGTTGAACTGTATTCTGCTCCCAGTAGGCAAAGCCATCACGTCATTCTCCATGACATTGTGCATCCTCATAGTGACAGACGTCTAAATATATAAAGCAAAACGATTCAGTGGTTTTAAAGTCTCCAGCGACGGGAAAATATTTCTCGCTGATATTTTAATGAACCCATAAGACAAGAGGGGAGGGATGGCTGTCATTGAGTTTGTAGCTACCCCTGATGTATGTACGTCGTCCTTTTTTTGTATTTTCATGTAGCTTCCATCTAGCCCTTAATACAGTATAATAAGCATTTAAATCATGTAAAATACACCGAGAAGCATCAAGGAGCTTAAAATGTCTGTGGTATATTGGGAGAAATTGGTATATTGGGAGAAATAGGGTAAGAATAAGGGTTGCAGATGCATGGCTGCATTTCCAAACTTTTGATACATGTGTGTGCTACATGCTACTTTTTTTTAAGAGCAGAAGGAAAGTGATTTTTCTTTCATCATTTAAAAGTAAAGGTTTCCTAACCTGAAGCCACTAATGGCCTACACAAGTACATAGCTGCCCAAATTCAATTAAATGGAATGGCAATCGATAAAGCTTTTAATCTGACACTGTTGGTTTAATGGATTCAGATCCTCCATTGAATTTACATAGAGAACAAACCAAATATCTGGTGATCTCTCAGAGAAGAATTAGGTTTAACACTGGCCACTGACAATAATTGGTTTTAGTTGCCTTTTTTTTTTTTTTTTAAACTGTCAAATTAATTTGCTTTGCATTACACCAGCGGTGAGAAGATCTTACACAGACTGAAATGAATGAAGCCAGAAGCCACGTTCAAAGGGAAAGTAATGTGTACAAGTTCTTTTAATGAGAAACTTTTGGGAAATAATGTCTGGTTTACAACCCCCCCTCCTCACCCCCAACCCCCCCATAAAAAAATACATTGGGCTCAGGACATATTTATAAGAGCAGGTCATGGTTTTCTTCATAGGAATGGGATCTTTTACCACACAGCTTTCCACATGAACTATTTGATTCAAAGCAGTGATCTTATTGAAGTCTGTAGGGTAACTGATTTATGGAGCATGGTGATTGTATTAAATGGTGGGGTAAATAGAGAAGTGCTTAAGTGGATCCTTCAATATATTGTGAAGTGGCCGATTACGGATAACACCCATTCAAGTCGTGGGGTTTTGTGACCAATCGTGGTGCGATCAGCTGCTTCCAAGTATGTTTGCATTACTCCTAACAATCTTCCTGATGTCTGAATCTAGTGTAGATTTTTGGGTGTTGAAAAGAACACCACCTGGCAGGTTTGTTGCCGAGGCTGGAAAAGACACAGTAACCCACGGGCGCACAATTTAAACATGATGGAATGCCCAAATATCTTGTTTCTCTTCATTCTTCATAGGCCATTAGGACATGGTCAGTGGTCCTGCCAATGGCTGCAGTGTCAAAGCGAAATGATTGTCCCCTGGGCTACAAGGAAACAAGCAATCTGTCTGAACACTCATTTAAGTACAATTTGTAACTCGCAACTTTCTCCACAATTGATTAAAGAGCAAAACAAAAATGACAATGATCTTGTTACCTGGCCCGGTCAGAGGTATAACCCCTTGATTGCCAGAAGGGCGTTCACTTAATTGAATGTTTTGGCAACCAAGGTGTTCACAAATTGTATTAAAGGAACTCTCCCTCCCTAATGTTAAGAGGTAGTCATTGCAACTTTTGTTTTCTAGTTCCAACCTTTAGATAACTATGCATATAAATTGTTTCACACAAGATTATTTAAGTGTTTTCTTCATGAATTTTCCATAAAATGCTAGAATTATGTATGCAATAATGGAAATTGTCCACTAGATGGCATTACAAATATACATTCCAACAATCTGCAAGGCCCCACAAGTCTTCAGCTTGGGTCTGTCCACTTATCAGCTATACCACCAATCTCCTTAGAAAAGACACGTTGCCTGAATTAAGATCGCATTTGTGCAACTCGTGTTACGCTGACCTGGGGCATTTGACGTGTGCTCATGGGAACCAGAGGGCCGCGAACTTCCATTCTCATATAAAGGAGATTATAGAGTATGTATAATTTTATTTATATAGCACCACAGTTGATGCAAATATGAGACAACCTTGCGTTGAGTGCAAGAAACAAGTAAGGGTGCAACAAGCGATCAGTGTTTTATAGTCTGGAGGTGCAGCGGAGCGTAGAGCCTTAACGAAAAGGAGGAAGATGTGGTTTATAAGCAGAGGATTAATAACTAGAAGCAGGAGACGAAATTCAGGCGGTCAGAAGCAGATACATTTCTAGAAGACCAGGAGATTATTTGAGCAGCAGCACTTTGAATGGACTGTAAAGGAGAGAGGTGTGAGGAAGGACGGTCAGTTACAGAATGTTGCTGTAATCAATACGGGAGAGGAAAAGGGCATGTATTGGTGTTTTAGTGATCGTGGAACATGGGAAGAGGCGTATCTTAGCAATGTTGCGAAGGAAGAAGCAGCAAGGTTTAGCAACAGCGTTTATATGTGGGGAGAAGGAAAAGGAGTCATCTAATGTCACCCGAGGTAGCTTGCGAGACCTGAGTGGATCGTGTTATTGACTGTAATGGAGAAGGGAACAATAGGACCTGATTTGGGAAAGAACATAAGGAGCTCTGTCTTAGCCATGTTAAGTTTAAGGCGATGAAGGACCATCAAAGCTAAGATTGCTGATGGGCACTCTGTATTGTTTGGGCTGCAAGTGTAGGGTTAGGTGTAAATACGTATATTAGTGGGTCACCCAGCAAGCACGCACAGAACTGCATATAGAGAGGAGTAGCAGACCTAAAACCGGTCCTCGAGGTACACCTAGAGAGGGAAAAAGAGATGAGTTTGCAAAAGAGACATTCAGAGTGTGGGCAGAGAGGCAGGAGGAGAACCAGGATAGTGAGGAATTTGTAGAAGTGGTCAACCGCATCGAAATCTGTTGAGGTCAAGAAGAATAAAAATCGAGTCGTTTTCTTGATTTGGCAATATGGAGGTCATTAGCTACTTTTGCCAGTGCGGGTTCTGTTAAGTATACCTAATGAAACAATTTATTACAGAAGTTTAGAAGCAAAAGGGAGATTTGGCGCTAGTTAAATGGGGAGGTTGGGTCAAGGGTGTTATGCTTAAGAATAAGTCTAACAATAGCTTGCTTAAAAAGAGATGGAAAAGTACAACAACAAAGAGACAAGTTTAAGATATAAGTGAGAAGGAAAATGCTCCATCAGTGGTTTTATACCCCCCTAAGACTCTCCACTTTCTTTAGAAACACTTTACCTCTTGGCTCAAGAGGATGTGGCCGGAAAGGATCCTTGATGCATATATTTTAGAAATGTCCGAAGGTCACACTACTATGGAAAGCCACTCATAGTGATCACACTCCTCTTAGACCCATGGACGGCACCAGTCGAAAATCTGGGACAAAGTGAAAATGAACTAGTGACACATCTATTCCGCTACCAGGTGTGAAATAGCTAAGGCCTGGAAACAGGAATAACTGCAATCTCTAGACCAAGTAAATGCGAGACTTTGTAGTGTGTGCCTTAGGCTGCGCTTATAGTGACAGCGACGCAACCGTTGCATGAAAACAAATGCATTGTCGCAGTCACCGTCATCAGCGTTTATAGTGCACGCGACGGCGCTACCAAAAATCTGGTAGTCACTGATATTTGATTTTTTTCGACGATGGTCTCCCCTTGCGGCCAATCAGGAGCTTCTCCGTGCCTCTAGACTCCCCCCTTTTGTGACATCGCTGGCCTTGTAGCCAGCGACGTCGCCTAAACTTAAAATATAACTTTTGCAATGGTGACGGGTGACATCATCGGTCGCGTCGCTGTCTCCGGCACTATAAGCGCGGCCTTATGGAGAAACTGACCGACTGATACAGTACGATAGTCCAAAAGTACATAAGTGTGGGAACTATGGAGAGATTTATTTAGGAGACACATTTCACCAGGGCAACTCTCCTAATTTAGAGGGACAACAGATCAAAGGAGATATAGAAATCTAAAACAGATAAGAGAAGAGCAGCAATAAAGGCTAGAATCATACTCTCAAAAAAATGACCAAAACACAGAAACCTGGTTTGAAACAAAATGTAAAGCATATCCGGATAGGCATGTTTATTCCACTAAGACGTCGGAACTGATTTAATCCCAACACTGGAATACTGTATACATGTAATGTATTATTGTCAAAGTATGTTCTATTGTTTCTATTATAGTGCTATTTTGTTTTATATCATTTAATGTTCAGTACTCCTTGGTTCATTTATGTATGTAAATGTCCTACTTTATTTTCTGTATCCCCTCCCTACCCACTTGAAGAAAAATTGAATCAAGAACACGTTTAAAATAATAAAATATATCAGGGAGGATGGGGACCAGGGTAGAAGCAAGAAGGTTGCAGGAGATGGGAGGAAATGGGTTTGAGGCTGCATATGGTTGAGGTCGGGGAGAACAGCAGCAGAGACACTTCTTCTGTAACTGGAGAAAATAAGTCCAATGCAGATTGCGGATTAGGAAGGATGGGTGTGCTTCTTCTGAAGCCATCACAGGGTGCATATGTATATAGATTGCTATAGCATGTATGTATCGATATCTGACACATTACTGCATTCCCCTTTAAGATGCAACATAACAGAGTTCAGTGGTGAGATGTTATTACTAATGTGTGTTGCCACCAATCTAACCAGCAATCCAGGAGACAGGCTTTCCAAGTCTCACGCAGGCCTCCAACTTTCAGGAATTGCTATTACAGCGGTAACAACCATTAAAGAGCTAAATTGAGGTAATGGAGCTGTTAACCGAGATGCTTTCTAACTGAGAATTGTGATGCATAGCTCAATCAAGGGATTAGGCTTCCTCATCACTTTCCACATACAATAATATGGACTTAATTATTTCTCATTCCCTCTAAATCCTAGTCCTTTCCATCACCATTCTTTGTTTTCAAGAAGGAAAATACATTAACTATTTATCGGTTTGTACTGGATACTTACTGTGAATGATTCATTAATAAAAATGTATTGCATATTTGTAGCACGTGAGAAATACATACCCAAATCTAAATAGATATATATTTTTTTCAACCCCGATTACTTCATTCACTATTAAATCCTTTAATATTTTGTTTTCATTGTAATAATTTACAGTAAATACTTTTAGCAACCGTTGGGAATTTTTAAGTAACTGCTTTATCAATCAGTCCTGATCACTGGAACGCAGTTTTCTTCTTCCATCAGCCAGTAGGAATCTTTACTAAACTTTAAGAAAACCTTACCCTATGGCATTTGTACTTATACTGTGCAAAATTCAGTTTTTCAGGCCTAAATTTAAAATCTAAGTTATCACACAGATGTTATTGCATGGCTGGGTTCCTGCCATTTATTAGAACGTAATATATGTTGCTGTTGAACTGGGCTTTTAAACTAGAAATGTGTATTATTGGGTCGTAAATGTGCAAACCAGGAAGGTTGTAAAAAAAAAAATCATATTCCAAAGATAAGGGTACGAAGAATCCCCCCAAAAGGGTGTGTGCACTGTTGTCCTTGTTCTCTGTGGGGAAAGAATTGTACATAACAATCATAATTAAAGTTATTACCATTGTAGCCCCCCCCCCCCCCCCCGAAGGCGAGGAGAAGTACAGGCTCCCAGAATGTAGGCCTGTGTCCCAGAGGGGTCAACCTAATCGTGGCCCTAGGAGTAACCTGGAGTTAAAATAACCCAAAGCACCTGCCACAGTACATGAGCATCCCGAGGGAATAACTTGCAGGGCACATTTAGAGAAGTAACTCCTGCTACCTCAGCACCAAGGCGCTGCAAGTGAGGTGAACAGGACAAACCACAGTGTCTAGGATCTCTGTAACGAGGAGAGGGGTAAACCCAAGCTGGGACCCTGAAGGCCAGGGGAAGAGAACGCCCTAAAATGGATGGTCAGTTATGCATTATGAGCTAAAGTAACCAATTACAAGTGTAAGGAATGTGCCTCTCCAGGAATGCAGTAATGCATGTTGGGGAGATGTTATTCAGGCATGGCATGTAAATAAAGACATTATTCATAACTATAAAGTTCCTGACGCCCATCATTTCTACTTCATCGCCCAGCCACATGGCTCCAGTACCCTGCCAAAGGTAACACACTGAGAGAGCCAATATAAGAGACCTTCCGATGTCAACTCCCGCGGAGCCGGGCAGGCAGGGTTACACCATCAGGGCAAAGTCATGAGATATTTAGTGATCAGCTAGCCGTGGGGTGGCCAATCCAGTCCTCACGGGCCACCAATCGGTCAGGTTTTCACTATATCCCTGCTTCAGCACAGTTCAAAGACTCAGCCATTGATTTGAGCCACCTGGGCTGGAGCAGGGATATCCTGGTGACCCTTAAGGACTGGAGTTGGCTAGCCTTTCCGCTTCTGTGAAAATGTAACTCTGACTGCAAATATGGAATATACAGATGTGTTTAATAGGTGACAGCTGGGGGGCTGTACCTAACAGGGCATAGATCAGGAAAAATACAAAACTCCAAAGTAGCAACTGTACATATCAATTATATTGATGTTTACCCTCAAGAACTACAGCAGGATGTAAATTGCCCTTTGTTCTTAATAACTTCAGGTCTCCAGGGTCCTTTTAAGAAAAAGGCTCTCTGTGCAACGTTCTCCTGACCTGCATGTGCTCTCACAGTCTGCAAGGGCAAGAAGAAAATATAGCAGCAGCTTCTCCCAAGAATTGTCTCCTCTAATCTGATTCATATGGATGAGGAAAATATTACAATAACTTCATTGCCCTTGTTGTGAATTCAAGGTGGCATTTTCAGACTACTATTGCCTAAGGCAGGTATGTTCTGCAAATTTTCAATAAACTGAAAGTCTGCCTACCAAGGCGATTAGAGAAATGCTGGAGGTTTAGAATCCAAATGTTAACCCATGGCTCTCTCGTCTTTTCACTTCATAGGAACACTAGTTTTAAGACGAAGTTTCATTCAATCTGGCAAAGAATAGGGTTCTTTGTGCAATGATTCTGACTATCTCTCTTTATACTTCTACCCCAAATTCAATCTCAGTAGCGAAAGTCAAACAAAAAAAAATCTGAAGTGTCATCTACATGAAAATTTAGCGTTGTACCTTCTGTATTCCCTGAAGCACAGGGATAAACATCTGGAGTGTCCTTCATCATACTGTACAAGTTGTTTGTGCTCTGGAATACTTTAAATTCTCTCCATGGAGGGTAATATCTGGGCTGTTTAAAGAGCTAGAGGTTGTCAATGTAAGTGCACAATGCGGTGTGATCAGGAAACAGCTGCTTAAAGTTTACCTAAACTAAAGGGTCCTCCAGTTTTATAACTTGCAACAAGATCCTTGAGTTTAAGAGCTGTATAACAACTGTATTTAAATCTCCTTTCAAACCAGGCTCAAGAGAACAAGAACAGCAATTTCAGGCAAGACAAGCAGTGGCGCTGGAAGTGGCAGATTGCTGCTTCACCCAAATGCACTGCCGGTTCCTCTGGCAATGAAGGTGTTAAACAGAACAGCGCACAGTGTTTCCCCGTGAGCAGTTTGTGTTCCTCGCTAAGTTGGGGCACTTTCTTTGCACCAGCGTTGCCCCCGATTTGCGACAGTGAGAATTTGATAAATAACATGTCTGTTTTCCCTGGATATTTATCTGATGCTCACATCTCTGGCCAAGCCCTGTCCAGGAGTTTGAATGCAGTCTGTTTGTTCTTTTGATCAGTGAGTGATTTCTTCCTCTGTGTAATATTCAGCTTCTGTTGCCAGATGATGAAAAGGGATTTGTTTTAGCATCAGGCCTTTATCTCCAGTAAATACAAAACAAAGCCCTCTCTTTTATTGCATTTTTCTCTTCGCTGTTTCCATATACTTAGCAACGTGACTTGCAAAGTTCTGTGTGTTTGAGAGCTTTAAGGTTTGTTACTAACAGTTTGTTGCTGGGTACTGTATGTAAGTGGCCTGAGGCCTTTGCTTCACATTGAAACTTTGAAATGCTAAGCAATCAAATTAGTTGCAATGACGTTGATCAAATATTTTTGGTTACTGCTAAACCTGCAACAATATTTTCAGTGGTATCTGTACTTTGGTTAGCCAGCTACCGTAGTTTATAATCTCATTGCTTTGGAGGCTGTCAGATATGTATTTATAAAATGTTTTACCTGGAGGTAATACATTGAGAGTTACCTCTCGTTTTCAAGTATGTCCTGGGCACAGAGTGATTATGATAAATACATGGTTACATTAGGTGAACAGGGTTATACATTATGTATATAGACATTGCATGAACAGTTTAACATATTTTATCTTCTAGGCCAGGGGTGAGCAAACTTTTTATGCCGAGCCCCCCTTTTCATCCATTTAATTTCTCGGGCCCCCCCTGCCTGACGTAATCAAAATCACATGAAACCCCCCCTTCCCCCTTTATTAAGTGATATACAATGTAAATACAAATATGTCTAAATACTTATTTCAACAGCTCACGCTTGCAAAATTGGGCTGCGTCCACGCTGCCGCCGAGAGTGGTGACATCACCAACTCTCCAAGCATGAGCACAGGGTGTCCTGCATAATTTTGCAAGCACGAGTGGGGGGCATGGATCAGGGCTATTTCTGTGTTTGTGTGGGGTGAGTGCGCATTGACTGCTGCTGAGCATGCTTCAATGTCAATTTTGTTTGTCTCCCCAAGCGCCAAGCTTGGGAGAGGGTACACCCTCCAGTTTGTGCTCCGCTGCATTCAATCACAACACCCATACACACACACAATCACAACACAGACACACCACACACACAATCACAACACACAACACCCCCCACACACTAATATCACAACACACACTAATATCACACCACACAACACACACAATCACAATAGACTCAATCACACAACACACCACACTCAATCACAACACAAACAACACCCCCCACACCACACACAATCACAACACACACACAATCACACCACACACACACACAATCACACCACACATTCAATCACAAAACACACACATCACTATACACACACACACACACACACACACACACACACACACACACACACACACACACATCACTATACATATACACACACACACACACACACACACACACACATCACTATACATATACACACAAACACACACACACACACACACATCACTATACATATACACACACACACACACACACACACACATATCACTATACACACACACACACATCACTATACACACACACACACACACACACACACACACACACACACCACTACACACACACACACACACACACACACACACACACACACACACACACACACACACACACACACACACACACACACACATCACTATACACACACACACACACACACACACACACACACATCACTATACACACACACACACACACACACACATCACTATACACACATCACTATACACACACACACACACACACACACACACACACACACACACACACACACACACACACACACACACACACACACACACACACACACACACACACATCACTATACACACACATCACTATACACACACACACATCACTATACACACACACACACATCACTATACACACACACACACACACATCAATATACACACACACACACACACACACACACATCAATACACACACACACACACATCACTATACACACACACACACACACACACACACACACACACACACACACACACACACACACACACACACACACACACACACATCACTATACACACACATCACTATACACACACACACACACACACACACATCACTATACACACACACACATCACTATACACACACACACACACACACACACACACACACACACATCACTATACACACACACACACACACACACACACACACACACACACACACACACACACACACACACACACACACACACACACACACACACACACACACACACACATCACTATACACACACACACACACACACACACACACACACACACACACACACACACACACACACACATCACTATACACACACACACACACACACACACACACACACTACTGTACTGCATGCTCGGTTCCCCACGCTGCTGAACACTGGAGGAGTAAAGACAGGAAGAGGAGGGCTTGTGTCTGTGTGCAGAGACCCCCGCCCCCTCTGCAAGCACAGGGAAACAGCAGCAGCACGGAGCTTCTGCCTGCCACTGCTCTGCTCTGCCCCCAGGTTTCGCCGCACAGGCTGCGCCCCCCCTAAATAATTTGGCGCGCGCCCCCCAGTTTGCACACCGCTGTTCTAGGCGTATGACACAGTTGTAACACATGTACCCTCCTCCCCTCTGGAATATACTGCTATGGCTACTGCTATTGTGGTGCTAGCATACCTGTTAGGGTCTAGTAGAGCTGAGTGTTCCGCGATGTAGTAGGGGAAACAGGACAGTCCTTTGATCTTGTTGTTCTTTTACTGGTGACAGGGCCTCCAGCTTCAGTGGCTCCAGGATATCCAGAGACAGTCTCTCACTGGAACAGACTTCTTTCCCCCCTTGCCCAATAGACTCAGAACTCAGGCAGGGGTATATAAAACAACAGGGCTTTATTGTGCAGTCACTGCAGATGTTCTCACAACAGATGCATGGGTCACAGAGGATTCCAGGCCTCTGGATGGTGCTGGCTCTCTTTTAATAGTGAGGCCTTAGATCTTCTTTGGCCAGCCAGCCCACGAGGGACTGACTGGCCTATCTCCCTCCCAGCCAGGAGGAGATGGCACACACTTACACACTTCCACTCCCTTGGTGGGGTGGATGCAGACTAAGGCTAAGGCCCCGCTCCCTCAGTCAGCGCGTCGCACTGCAGACAGGCGGCGCGCTGACAGGCACAGACCGCGAAATGCGGTCTGTAGGGAGCCGGGAGCGGGGGCGTGGCCAAAATGGGTGGAGGGGCACGGCCATTACGTGAGGGGCGGGACCATCACACAGCCCCACAGCACAGTGCTGCAGCCCCTCAGCCGCCCCTCAGCCCCACAGCAGCCCCTCAGCCCCTGCAATTGACCGCTCCCTGCAGTCTGTAGGGAGCGGGAGCTGGGGCCGTGGTTTGAGTGGGGGGGGCGTGGTTTGAGCGGGAGGGCTCTCGTGCTGTCCCCCCCAACCTGTCGGTCTCTCTCCCCCCTGTCGGTCCCTCTCCCCCCCCCCTCTCAGTGCCCCTCTCCTCTCCCCCCCCTCCCGGAGCAGGGGCAGCCTGCGAAACGGGCACCAGAGGAGGGGGGGGGGGGGCGGCGTTATGCACGACTGCACAGACAGGGTGGCCGCCTCCCTCCTCGTAACCGCCTCCTTTCCCTCATTGGCTGGCTGCTGCATCACGTGACGCGTCAGCGCTTCTGATCACAAGAAGCTTGCAGCATAGGCCGGCTGACGCGTCACAGCACGCAGTCAGCTATGTATGAAGGAGCCAGCGGGGACCTTCAGACTGGAGGAAAGGAGCTGGAGGCAGAGAGGCAATCTGGTCCAGCCATGTTACACAGTTACAGACCAGATTAAAATGTAGATATACCGTATCTACTAAGCAATGCAGCCATATCTGTGCAATAACTGTTCAAGTGAAAATCGCAGAAAAGAACTTGTGACTTTTAGTCATTCTAGCCACTTGTATCAGTTTGTTTCCAAATTACAATACCAGGTGGCTATAAAACGACTTCATATTCTTCCTCTCACTCTGATACTATTTTTAAAAGCACAGTCTGGTAACAGTCCAGTAACTCTCTAAACATATTTTAATAAGGCAGGAAAGCTTTGACATGGCCGAGTGTTTTCAACTTTGTGAAAATGTAATGTATGTTGTCAAGTGGCACTGTGGTACTTTGAGTACATCATTACAGTGACTATTTATCAGTGTCTCGGGTGCAACATCATCGGTCCAAAACATCATCAGATGTGTCAACTGGTAAAAGATCACAAAATAATGGGGTTTCTTTTATACATTGGATGCTTGGTTTCTTTAGCCCTGTTCTTTGTTCCATTTTAGCACACCATTTAAATGCTTTATAATGTATGACACATATAGGGTGGACCTCTCTGATGGATGGATTCTGGATTGCTTTTTGTCTTTTCTAGCAAAAATTCAATAATCCTGCGTCTGACGATCCATTGGGTTTGACAGGATGTGACCTATATTGAGTGATCAGAAAGTAGCGGTCTTCAGTCACCCGCACTCCTGACAATGCTAATGCCCTCTCGGGCTATGCTGAGCATTTCCAATACATGAGCTTATCTGCAGGCCTGGAAATGCATTAACGTGGCCTTTCCAATGATTAATAAATGTCCTCAAACCGTCATCAAGGAATCTTGATAATGCAATGTTGATATCATTAAGCATCATTAGAACAGGCTCATTAATTCATAGTGTACAATATGACGTTCATTTA
Organism: Ascaphus truei; assembly: GCF_040206685.1. Classification (NCBI taxonomy): domain Eukaryota; kingdom Metazoa; phylum Chordata; class Amphibia; order Anura; family Ascaphidae; genus Ascaphus; species Ascaphus truei. The sequence goes on along the minus strand of NC_134490.1, from coordinate 49,261,922 downwards.
TGTTTCAGCAGAGTGTCTCAATTCACAAGTTTGATAGAACTCAAACAAAATGAGATGAATTCCTGAATTGCTTGATCTACAATGCACTCCCAATCTGCAGCGTAGTGTACATCAGGGGTGCTCAGCCTCAGTCCTCAAGCCCCCCCCAACAGGACAGGTTAAGGTTATCCCTGCTTCAGCACAGGTGGCTCAGTCTAAGACTGCACCACCTGTGCTGAAGCAGGGATATCCTTAAAACCTGACCTGTTATGGGGGTCTTGAGGACTGGAATTGGACATCCTTGCTGTACAATATAATGGAAACAAAGGTGGAGGTCCCTCACCCTCCTCCCCCGCCCCCTGATGATAATGTTTTTGCATCAATATTTTTTTGAGTACCTGTCTCCCCCAATCCCCCTCATAATAATAATAATAATAATTAAATAATCAGGGATCGGTATATGACATTTTTATTTGACAGCAGCTGAAGAATTTTGAACATGTATCTCCCAGCTTTGTCTAAAAGCTCTTCTCTCTTAGGCTAAGGCCCCGCTCCCTCAGTCAGCGTGCCCGCACTGCAGATAGGCAGCGCGCTGACAGGCACAGACCGCGATTTGCGGTCTGTAGGGAGCCGGGAGCCGGAGTGGGAGGGGGGGGGGGGGGCATATGTGGGCTACTCCCCCCCCCCCTCCCTCCCTCCACGGGCTTGATCTCCCGGGCGGCAGGAGGGAGCTGCTGCGGGCTGCTGGAAGGAAGGTAAGCTCCCGCTCCCTCCCCCTTCCCCCTTCCCCCTTCCCCCCCCTCACACACGCTGAGATACACACACACACACACACCACCCCCTACCTTGTGTAGGAAGCTGTCTGACAGCTCCCGCCCCCGCCGCTGATAGGCTCATCAGCGCACCACGTGACGCGTCACCGCTAGGGATCACAATTTTCTTGCATCCCCTGGCGGCTGACGCGTCACAGCGCGTAGTGAGCCGTGCAGCGAGGGGGGACTGGGACCGGCTCAGAAGGATTCCCCTGCTGGTGGGGAACGCTCACGCGGCCGCCTGCGCCGCAGAGCACAGCGGGTCCCAGCCCTTACACCTACCATACTCTGCTTGTACTCTACGTGGGGAGCAATGATGGAGTTAGGCCATGCACATATACAGTGTATGGAAGTCATTAAATACTGTTTTTCAGACCACCATACACACACACACTTTTAGCTACAACCCTCTCACCGATTTGCATGAAATGTAAGAAACTTGACTCTTAGAAGTCCTAGAGAAGTACAGAAGTGATGAATGCCACAACAGGCGCCTTTACGGTAGAAAAAGAAATGAGGTGTGAAATGGGGGAGTGCTTTCACTTTTTTGGAACGCTAATATACCTCGTTAGATGGGACTTGTGCTTCGAGCAAGACACAGAATGTCCAGCCTGTCTCCCTGCTATAATCTTATCCTGCGCTGTGATTAATGGATCAGGGCTAGCTGAAAATGTGCTCTAATGTAATCAAATCCCCTTATTGCTTTAGGTTCCCGTCATGCTGCTCCCTTTGGCGGTATTTGATATAGCTCTGCAAAGCAAATCTTAAACGTGGATTTCTGCAGTTTGCCGTCTGTGAAAGGTGGAGTACAGCCACATCAAAAAAATTATTTTTTTCCCCTTATTTTGAAGAATTAATTTTCTTTTATCCTTTCACACATTTCATTGTGAGATCCTCCAGCAATTTTTCAGTTTCAGAATATTTATAGATATTTTTTTTAGATCTCTTACAATTAGTCACAATTATGAATTTAATACCGTTAATACTGTTGTGGTATTTTTTTTAGTTAGGTGACAAAATAAATAATTGAATATTATTTATTTCATATGTACTGTTGACAGTGTGCAGTGTTTTTGCAGGCACAATCTGTTCCTGTCCCGAAGATCTTATAATCTAATTGTTGGTTGTCTGAGGCTCATGGAGACTGAGTGAGTGACAGAAAAGCTGACACTAGGGTTTGAATTAGGTTTAGCTGCTTCACAGACAATGAGATTACCTCGGAGCTACTTATCTGCCACATTGCATGTCTAGCCCATCTTCCCCCTCCCAATCGCAGATAGGGTCCCCTAAGGTGTTCTGGGGTCTGGCTAGGTGTCTCTGTGTGGTGCATACCTGCTGGAAACAGGAGGGCCTGAGTCTCCCGCAATGACATGGGGGATAACAGGAACAGGTTACTGGGGTGGATGCCTTCGTTCTGGTTCAATGGTGCAGCGCCTCCATCTATAGTAAGCCCCAGGAATGCGGGGTGGAATCCTTACCACAGAGTTTCCCCACGGGGATGAGAGATTCCAGTCTCACACAAGGATTATCTTTAAAAGCAGCAGTCTCTTTATTCTCTTGGGCAGCAGCAGCAGCAGCAGCCGACAGGTACAATTGATGCGCAGTCCACTAACTGTTCTCCCTCTGGATGTTCCCTGCCTCCACTCTGGACCAAAGGCATCCAGAGTGGGGCTAGCTCTTCCCTCACCCCCAACGCAGGGTGAGAGGTATTTGGTTCCACCTTACTAACTATAGCTCGATCAGCTCTACTCATGAGCTGATCACTCCTCTCCTCCTAACTCACTATCACTACTGTCAGACTGATAGAACACACACAGACAACCTAAATAGGAACTGCACTGCTCTTTTATGATCTTAGCAGGCACCGCCCCTGTGTCTCTTACTTTGACACAGGGTCAGGTAACCTACCTCCACCACTCAGGGCAGTGCTTGAAGTGGGGGGAAACCCATGATAACTCCTGGCAACCTGCCCTTACCAGGGATTATACCAGGAGGAGGATAGAACTATAGCCCCATTTCTTACCAGGGCTACACATGTAATACGGTACACTACCGACACACTTTATTGAAGTGTGGTCGGTACCGCAAGCCGGGAAATCTCCCGGCTTGCTAGTGGCCGCCCCTCGGCGTGCCGCGCGTCATAGACGCGCGGTCACGCGTCATCGGGAGCGTGCACCCCCTGCACGCGTGTCCAGGGGCTCCCCGAGGGAGCCCTGGTGTCCCGCGATCGCGGGACAGCGGCAGGGGGTTCCGGGGGACCCGGCGGACCCGGCAGCGGTAGGGAGAGCGCCCCGATCGGAGGGCGCTCTTCCGCTGCTTCGGCGTGCGCCCGTCACACTCGGGCGCGCGCCAGGCTACTGCTGCGGCACAGAACGGGCAAATGCTCGAATAAACTGTGCCGCAGCAGTAACTATGTTTTACACTTTACTCAGGAAAATATCACCCACTAAATCTGCCTTTCTATGGTAACCCTGATTTCCAAAATGGTTTGACAAATACAACATTTAGACTTTGAACAAATAAAGGCATAGAAACTATTAAAGACCTAACAAAATAACTTTAAAAATGGTAAAATCCTGTCATTTCCAGACATGAAAAAACAAATAGAAGCTTCCAAATAATTACTTTATTATATTCGTATAGGCTAGACATTACACACAGGAAATTCTTTAACATATCTCAGAGGAAAAAAAAAATATATATATTTATACTGAATTAGATAAATATACAAAAAAAAGGAATCTCTACTTCAATAATTTGTAAAATTGGTCAAAAACTAAATAATTACACAATATCTCAGAATTTGATTATATATTTGGATTATATATATATATATATATATATATATATATATATATATATATATATATATATATATATATACACTTGAATTGGAAGATATTTGGTAGGACTCACTAAAAGCAATATCTTCAGCATTTTCATGAAATGGTTTACAAACTGACTTATTTTGCAAATATTTCACCAGAGAGCAGGTTTAAAATGGTCCGAACCAATTACGGTAACTGCATTAAGTGTAACTTTCCAAAAGCGGACCTTCTACATACAGTAACTCCTGGGAATGTCCCAACATAAAAGGCCTCTGAGAAATCCTGGAGTTGATACAGGTATATACAATGTTCAATACTGGCCTCAAAACATCCAATTCCAGAAATAGATATCGCCATCCTTGCAGCTTTGAAAACAATCCTTTAATACTGGATACAAGATACAAGCCCACTGGTGACACATTGCATGGAAAGATGCTATTTATTGTAAGAATGGGATGGTTAAAATTAATACTAGAAAAAGAAACAAAGGGATTCACAGTTCTGAAAATTTGGAAGTCAAATACTGTATATTGTAAACGTCTAGCGCAGTGGTTTTCAACCTTTTTTTGTTTTAAAGGAACCCTAGAATTTTAATGTGAATTTTTTTTTTGTATCAATCTTTTTTTTATTGGCATTGTCATTTACAGGCATGGTTACATTATGGACAACAACATATAACTTTTTAACTTTGATAACACTGAGTGAATACTGGCCAACATAGTTTTTTCCTTTTTTTGGAAGTTGAGGGTAAGGGTAGAGGGGAGGGGGAAGTGTGTGTGGGGGGGGGGGGGGGGGGCAGGGGATGGGGTGGTGGGGTAGACAAACAAAAAGGGGGAGGGGAGGTCCCCCTTAGTTCATCTCCTCGTTCCGTTTTTTCGCCTTATATAATGTGACATTTTGGGGAACTCCACCCTTCTTGCACTCCCTGTCTGTTCCACTCATACTCTCTACCCTCTTGCACTCGCTTCCCTCTCTACCCCTTCTACACTCCCCCCTCTCTCTCTTAACACACACACACACACTCACACTCACACTCACACTCACACACTCACACTCTACAAGTCCGCAGCTCCCTCCCGCAGTCAGAACCAACTTCCAGCGCCCAAAGGTGGAGGTAGGTGATTGAAATGTATGTCGGGGAACCGCCACTACTTGGGAGCCGAGAAATATAATTGTATCAATTGTAAAAGTGAACCACTTAATGTATATCCTTATTAGATAAAAATCAAGCCGTGATTGATTTGTAGCAGTGATATACCGTTGTAACAAACGTATGTCTTCTGTTTTCTGTACAAATACAGAAAATCCTCAAAGTGTTATAGAAAAGACTATCTTTCCAATGCAGCCCTCTTGGCAAATGACCGTAAATCTACATCCATTCTTACCTGGAAGAATTCACATTTTAAGATACACTGAAGAAGCTTTTAAACAATCTACAGACCGAAAACAATTTATATTCTAAAATTAGTTGAATTAAGTGCAATTCTTTTTTGCTGCTTGAAGACATTTAATAATATCAAATATTATTAAATGTTTACACTTTTTCCTAAAGGAAGGAAAGGAATTAACATTTATTTTCTCTTGGTATCATATATATATTTTTATTAACACAATTTATTTTGCCTTTTTAAAGGCAATAATGAAAGGATGTACATAACCATGAAGGGCTACATGCCATAAAACATACTAAACAGTGAGCATAATATGGCTTGATATAACATTATATAGCTAGGGCGCATTATACGGGGGGGGGGGAAGAGGGGTGCCTGACAGAAATGATATTATGGGAAAGGGGAAACAAGGAGAGTTAAATTCTGTGTACAGATCAGCTGTTACCCTTATTACCGACACAAGTTTGGTGCTCAGACTTCTTTTGCTTCTTAATGGAGGGCCTCTAACCCCTGCTCCCTGGGTGCCCAATGGCTGCAATCCATGGCTTCCAAACTTTTTTAGTGAAGTTTGAACAACAATCTGATAATAACTGGTCCGAGTCTCCATCGCCATCTCCTCCCAAATCCGTTTCATAATGCGGCTTATACTGTGGGGTTCAATCTGCTTCCAGTTAGCTGTTATGCAGCATGCGGTGGCTAGAATAATGTGGGATACCAGCTTTTGGGCCACTCGAGAGAAATCTAGGGCAGGCCTATGTAATCGAGCCCTGCATGGCTTTGGACCTAGGGAGGACTCCAGTATTCTGTCAGAGGATGCATATTTCCTCTCACAATGGGGCTATCTTTGGGCATTTCCATTCCTGGGGGGCATTACTGTACATCTTATGTAGTCTCACTGGAGTGATGTACCAACTGTGGAGCATTTTAAATGCATTGTCCTTGTATGTAACACAGATGGAACAGTGGGAGATTCCTTCACATATATCCAGCCAATCATCCATCTCCAAGGGCTCTCCTACTGCAGGGCTGCTTCCCACCTGATCATGAACTCGCTCTTAAGCTCTCTATTCAGATTGATAATTCTTTGATATAGAGGAGGTCATACCTCCACAACCAGTCTCATTAGAACAGAGACTCTCAAACTATGTAGAGCTCAAAGGTGGAGTGTGAGCCATCGTACTCAGCACAAAGTGTGCTAACTGACACTAGTGGAACCGTTCACTCACTGGGAGGTTCTTTCTTTCCCTGAGGATATTAGACGGGAGCACTCTATCCATAGAAACTAGATCCTGGATCTTTGCCACCTGCCAGGTACCGAAGGACTGTTGGTAGCATTTAAGATGGCTTCCATTAGATTCACCATTGCTCTGTCCTTCTTTGTATACCTTGCAGACAAACCTAGTAACAGCTGTTACTAGGTTACTCTTTACTAGAAGAAACACAAGGGTCCACATTTAATAGAAAAGCAGTCCCTCCTGGGGCCTATTTGAGGAGTTAAATACAGGCGATTGACACCATAAAAAAAGACAGTATTTTAAAATCATTTGTGGAAAGTTTGTATTCATGTTGCACCGAGACATGGGACAGGTCTGATTTCCTCTTGCTGCCTTTTCTGTTATATCATTATGTAGTAAAGAGAAGTTTATACAGACCTCTCCCCCTCCACTCATGCCTCCTCCTCTTTATTAATTCTCTTACAGGGACAGGGCGGCTTAGAGCAGGGGTGAGCAAACTTTTTACGCCGTGCCCCCCGTTTCATCCATGAAATTTCTAGGGCCCCCCCTGCCTGATGTAATGAAAATCACATGACGTCAGCGCATGTGAGCTGGTTCAGCCAACGAGGGGGAACCAGCTTTATGATGTGTCCACCATGCGTCTACAATCTCCTGCAGCCAAGTTCACAAATCGCTTGGGCTGCAGGCGTGCACGCAGGCAGTATACTAGTATTGGATCACTGTTTATTTTATTGTTGGCTGGCATCTGGTAATATGTTTTTTTCTGGTGCACAAAGGCAATACAGTTGAGGAGGCATTCATCCACCTCTTTGCTACCTCCCTTCCCTCTCCCCCCTTTTTTCCCTCCCCCTCCCTTTTTTCCTTCTCCCCCTCCCTTTTTTCCTTCTCCCATTTGCTTTCCCCAGTATCATCCACTTCTACCTACCAGTATTATGTATTATTTATTTATTTATTTCTGTTTTAAATGTTGCCCAGGGATCAGGGATCCCCATAAGCAAACTCAAGGGGGGTACTGATGGATCTCCCCGCTGATCAATACTCCCAAGTGACCCCTCTGACCCAAAGAATAACCCTCAGCCCCCCAAAACTCATCCTCCTCCCAAGCTCCTCATTTCTGCCATCTCTGCCTGACCTTCAGCCCTCCGTTTAGCTGGGGGGGGGGGAAGCTGGAGGGGGGATGCTGGAGGGGGAGGACGCTGGGGGGGTACGCTCCGTTGATCTCTTCCTTGTCCTGCTGGAGCTCTCTGGGGATTGGTGATCATGAGGCAGGGGCCTGCTCTGGATCCTCCAGGTGCTGAAAGGCCCTGCTACCAGTGGGTGTGTAGCTCATTAATCTGAAAGGGGAACCACCTTCTCCCCCACCAGAACTTCCTTCCCCTCACCCCTCTCCCCCAGCAGCAGCAGACACGGCAAAGCATGCAGCTGCAGCTGGGACATCAGATGTCACTGCGCTGTGGCGTGCTCCTCCCCTGGCTTCTTTGGAGCCATTTCTTTTCAGCCGCCGTACCTCCGCAGCCCCCGCGCGCACCATGATGTTGGCCGCCAGCTAGGGTGACCAGATTTTCAAAAGTTAAAACCGGGACACATCAAAAAAAGTATTTATAACACAAATTACATCACTTAAAAATAAATATTATGATATTTGTCTAATAGCGTCCCCATTTATGCTGTATTATTAATCACTCTCCCCGCCACATCAGGACCTCTCTCCCCTCTTCCGCAGTCTCACACTCCTCTCCCCAGTCTCTCTCTCTCACAGTATTTATCCCTCCCCCTCCAGTGTCTCTCTATCCCTCCCCTCAGTGTCTCTCCCTCCCTCCCTCCCCCACTCTCTCTCTCTCCCCCCCAGTGTGTGTGTGTCTCTCTCTCTCTCTCTCTTTCTCCCTCCCCCTAGTGTCTCTCTCACTCCCCCTAGTGTCTCTCTCTCCCTTCAGCCAGTGTATGTGTCTCTCCCTTCCCTCCAGTGTATCTCTCACATTCCCCCAAGGAGTCTCCCCTTCCTCCCTGTGTCTTTCTCTCCCCCTCCCCCCAATATGTCTCACCCCCTTGTCGCACTTTCACCCCCTCCCCATGTCTCTTTCACCCCCCTCCCCCTCTCTATGTCTCTTTCACCCCCCTCCCACCTCTCCATGTCTCTTTCACCCCCGTCCCACCTCTCCATGTTTTTCAAGCCCTCCCCATGACACACTCTCTCACACACACTCACATACTCACACTCACCTTATCACAAAGCATGCAGCAAGCAAAGGAGGTTCTGCCTGAGCTGTGTAGCACAGCGCCACCTAATGGCCAAAAGAGAAATTGCAGCTGACTGCTTTTCTCTCTGCTCCTGGCACATCGCCACCTGCCCGCGCACAGCATGTTTTGGTGTCTGCCGGCACCTAGACACCAGGTTTCGCCACCCGCCACCTGCGCCCCCTAAACAATCTTGCGCCCCCAGTTTGCGCACCGCTGATTTATTTTTTTGCACAGTAACAGAGATTGCACCTTTAACTATACGGCTACTATATATCTCATATGAGACTATGATTGTTCTGCAGCAACAAATTACCAATAAGTCTGAGTCACCTGTGTTCTCAGCACACAATATTTCAATCTACGTGTATACATTATCATCTAAACACATCTATAAACGTAACAATTTACTTGAGCTGTAGCTTTTGTGAAATCCATTAAAATAATGGCCCCCTCATCAATCATACTGTGAGCACAGCACCCACGTATGTGAGCGTGCAATCATTAAGCTGAGTAGGTGGATGTGATTAAGATATTATACCAGGCACTGTATGACACGGTATTATTGGCAGAGGCATAACTACATTTATTGGGCCCCCTAAAGAAAAAAACGCAAATTACATTTACTTTCCACTGGGGTCCCCGTGTCAGAGACCTTGCGAGCACCCCCCTTTCAAACACACCTCCTTGCTCTCTTCCCCTCACACCCCCCCCCCTTTCATCCTCACACTCCTCCCATGTATTCTCTCCCCCCCTCACTGTCTCCCTCCCATTTGGTCGCGGCCAGCTGCTGCGACCAACTCCTCACCGGTGTTTAGCTGCAGAGGGACCTTCCGCCACCGGCTGCTTCTATGATAAAATAGGTTTTAGGGTAGGGGGTTAACTTTAGGGGTTTTAGCGGTTAAGGTAAAGGGTTAAGGTTTTTAGAGTAGGGGGTAGCATTATTATTAGGGGTTAAGATTGGTGGATTTTAGGGTCAGGGCTGAGATTAGGGATTTACCTTAGCGGCGAATCGGCCTTAAGACATCTTCCCCACGCAAGGGAAGAGTTTAGCGGCATTCAAAGGAGCTAAAGTGTTCTCCAGTATAGAAAATATATCTCTACAACGTTGTATGGTGACCTAAAAAGATGGTAGGTTCCACTAACCCTAATGATAGTCAGAGTCGCACTAATAAAAAAGAAAGACAAAAGGGGTTGACTAATATTTACACGTGAGCTGTACTTTGAATTGAATGAATGGAACATTCTAAAGAACAGTTTAAATAGATGTAAACAGAATATCCATAATAACAGCATCAGCAAATTGCAGAGCTCCAATTCTGTGTAAGATGCAATTGTAGTGAAAAGATAAAGATACCTATGTACTAAGATTATATTTTACATGTAACTAGTTTACTATGTAACTATGTATTTGTGCATTTCAATTTAAGTCGTAAAAAGTAATACCAACCTTATAAAATATCCATCGTATGTAGACTTTATACGATACAGAATTACTGTATGTGTATGTATTTATTTATTTATAATTAGTGTTTGTAAATATAAATTATTAGTGTAATATTATTTATAACGGCCATACAGTGTAAAGAATACATTTTGTTACCTATATAATTTTAATTCTGCGCGAAAACAATTAACAGCGTTTTTAGGGTTTACGTCCGGTTGAATTTAGCAGACGATTTTGACGCACTTTCTCTCTTTCTGTTCACACAGTCGCTGCTTGAGCGGCAAGTTCCGGTTTGTAAACACTGCAAGCGCACACCGGCGCAATTTGAAATGGAGTTTTCCCTGCACACATCTTATGCCACATTAGTGTATATGCGCTGCTGGGTTTTGCGAGTTGTGCTGAATTCTGGTTGTGTAATCACACAGCCCTGATTATTAATTAAGAACACAGAGCAGGCTATGTGGGAAAGCGATTTGCAACACACGAGTTGCAGCGTTACAGTCATTATAGTGACACTTGCTAGTTTTAAATTGTTATGGCTCCTAACATCTGCAGAATGTTTTCTGGCATTTTGCAGATGTCCTCCCATTGGGCCATCCAATGTATTCACCATAGAAAGTGGCTGACTGTGAATGTGCAAAGATTATAAACGTTTAAATCTTGTTCAGCTGAATGCTAATTTTTATTCTGTACTCCCAGTGAAAGCTGCAACATTCCCACCTGCGATAGCTGAACTGCACTGGGATAATACATGAAAATCAGCAGCAGGTGAAAGCAGGCACAATGTGCTAAAGCCATGGACCTCATAGCCACTTACCTGGGCTGGCAACTGGTATTGGCTTGGTAATGCATTGTAACAAAAGGGTCTGTAACAATAAAATGACTGGCCTGAATCTCTATTTGTTGTTTTCAAGGCTGGGCTAGAACATTTGATTAAAAGGACTGAACTTCATCTTCAAAAAACATGTCACTGGCGAAGAAAAAAACTGTGAATGAATGAAAAGACATTTTGTGTATTGTGACATAGTCCCAGTATATTAGGCAGCTCTCTGCCAGATTTAGGTCAGAAAGTGCAGAAATAGTGTAAAAAGGATCCATTCCACAGCTTCACATTTACTGAGGCTGGTGGATAAAGAATCCAGGCCATAGTTTATAGTGGTTCTGGTTCCCCCTCACCTGCTCATCTAATTACAGGAACAGGTATTTAGGGCAGAAAGGTTGGCTGTTTCAGACTCTCTCCAGGAGGCTGGGGCTATCGCCGCTCCCCTGCATCCAGTTCGGGGAGGATGCCCCTTTCAAGTATTGCAGTACGCAGAAGATTTGCTTGGATTCACTTGGGACCGAGTTTACACCACTACAATCAGTCTCTCTCCTGGAGGCTGGGGCCTGCTACTCCCCTGTATCCAGTTCAGGGAGGATGTCCCCTTCATGTATTGCAGTATCTGGAAGGATTGTAGAGAATGTATTGGGACAACCTATTGGGACGCTGTCCTCATCTATCAGATAAGAAATCAATGTATGTATGTGCCTAAAGACTGTGGATATTATTGAGTATATAGTAACCCTAAACAGGAGTGTGTTATTTAAGCTGGGGAACCAGGTTAGTTGGTCAGCAACAATTAGAGAGGCTTATGCTGCTGGAAATAGTTAGTTTCCCTAAAAGGGGTAGGTGTTCTTTTTATGATTTCGTTCCTTAAAGTGACAGGGTGACTGAAACATTGAGTGTCAATAATGTAACAATAAACTGCTGAAGGTCAGTGGCTGAGTGCCCCAATATGTACCTGTTAGAGCTGCAGTCCCCTACTGGGAGGAAATAAAATAGACAAAAGCCTGAGTTATGCAATATAATGCTTTGTATTATCCTGTTGTTTCTCTAACTAACCCTAGAAGACTGTGTCGTGAAGAGCCCAGGCAGGTGTCACCGCTACAAGAGAGGGCCGTTTGTAATAATGAAGTGGGTCAGACATTACTGAACATTAGGGCAGGGGTACTCAACTCCAGGCCTAAAGCACCCCCGACAGGTCAGGTTTTCAGGGAATCCCAGTTTCAGCACAGGTGGCTCAATTAGTGGTTCAGTCGAAGACGGCATCACCTGTGCTTAAGCAGGGACTGATTAAGCCATCTGTGCTGAAGCAGGGACTGATTGAGTCACCTGTGCTGAAGTGGGAATATCCTGAAAACCTGACCTGTTGGGGGGGCTTGAGGACTGGAGTGGAGAACCCCAGCATTCAGGACATTTTGGCCATAGTGCTATTAAAGCTACAATACTGTACCTTGACCACTGATTCCATGAGTTATTTTGATCCATACCTCACCTATATAAACCTTTCTGCCCACGGTGGCTGTACTGTAGGTGTTAGTGTAAACCCTGTTTGATCCCTAAACAGAAGCTATAATGAGCCTTTCATAATTTACCAGCCACATCTTGTAACACATTTGCTTGGGATTTGACATAAATATTATTTGCTAGCCAATAAAAAGCAAGTTTTGAGACATGAAGATAAATTGCTAAAAACAAATTGTACAGTGTGTGATTACAATAATTCTCAGATTTGTACTGAGCATGTCATTATAAATTATCCAAGGCCCTTTGTTTGCTCAGCTGCTGGGGACATGTGCCTACGTTTAATGAGAAGTGGTGCATTACCTTCGGTCTTTCATCTTTAAGATCTAACTAAGCACATTGCAAAACGTAACTGAAACAGCAGTGCAAAACAAAGTGAGTGTTCCTCCTGGGTGTAATCATATGACATTTTCTCAGAACTGGCATCAATTGCATTGTGGTATCACTATCTGGCAACAAAGGGTTAAAGGAATAATGCCAGATTGATATAAGTAACTAAGAAGTTAGTATCTGATATTTATATGGGTTCAGACATAGAGAACATGCTGCTGCTTTAAATAGCAGCCAGCTACTCCCAGCCCCTGTCTGAACATGGTATTCTAGTCCATGGGTTCCCGGACCCCCCCCCCCCCTGTGCCCTGTTCCTGTGTACTAGTCATGCTCCTGGTTCCTGTACCTGGAGTCTAGTTGTTTCATGTTTGTCTGCACTCCAGCCGTGTTACCTGTCCTCCTGCCTGTGGATTCCCTGTTGCCGACCCTAGCCTGTGACCCTGACCTTGCATCTCTGCCTGCATCCAGACTATGACTTCTCTAACAGAACTCTGGCTCTGGTTGGTTATCATATACCCCCTACCTCGGCTCCCCAGGACCAACTCCTGAAGACTCTCTCAAACCACCTAGATACATTGAAACAGAAGCTGGACACCATCACTGCTATGCTGCAGACCCTTTGTCGTCAACCCAGCGCATCAAGTCCTGCATAAAGTGGCCTTCCAGGAGCCAATAAACTAATTTTCCAAGGCTCCTGCTTTAAAGGCACGTTTTCCTGTCTCTGATTTCTCTGCAATGTTTGATATACCTATTGATTCTAAGACTCCTGTTTTTTTAAAAACTCTATTTTTTTTCCATGGGGAAAGGTAGGGGGATACAGGAAAGAAATATATATTTAATAGCCTCCATGACTTCTTCAACTGTAATTGGTGACCCCAATAAACTTGTGTCCCAGGGACTAATCAGGCTAGAATCGTCAAGGTATTCTGAAATTTTGGATACCTGTGAGGATGTTCCCTTATCTGGTGTTTAAAAGTTGTAAAAGGTGCTATAGTAATTGACAAATTGTTTGTTCATGTCGATTTGGACAATATGTTAGGATATCGCTAGATGTTTTCAGTGCCAATATGTTTGTGTTGGAGATTTTGTCGCGTTTTTTTTAGCCAAAATTCTATCAGCTTTTTCCCCCCTATCATAAAATAGCTGGTTGGTCCAGCACAGCTTTTTCTGTCTTTTCTATTTGATTGTCTTTGAACACTGTTCTAGTCCTGTCAATTTGGGATCTAGTGGAGGCCAAACGTGAGTTCTGATGCGCTTGCTCAAGTTTTGCCAGTGTGGCATTTAAGTTTTTAATTTTATAAGTTTACCCTGTATCGTGGCCTTGTGTTTATTAAAATAATGCTGCAAGGCCTCTGAGATTAACTCTCTAACCTTTGTGATTCCCACCATAAGGTAATTGATCCGTCATCTAAAATTGGTTATTGATTGTTTATCTTTTAGACAAGTGATTACCGGGGCATGGTAAGACCATATAAGGTTTTCGATGTCTGCATTGATGATCCCCGCTAGATCATGTGATATTAAAATGTAATGTATAATGGCTATATTGGTTGTTGGGGTCTCAGAAGTATGTGTAACGTCTTGAGGTTGGGTTAGCTATTTTTCAAGTGTCTAGGAGAGCGTTGTTTGTCAACATCGCCTTCAGTGTTCCGGAGTTTCTTGCAGAGGGGTGTTCCTTGTTATGTGTGTTTGCACTGTCTCTTGTGTTCACAGGATGGTGTTTTGATCATCTCCCAAGGTCAGGTGGCCCCTCTTGTGTTGCATTCTAGTAAGGAGATGTCTTCCATAAATTCAGATTGGTTCGTCTATATGCCCCAAACGAGAACCAATGTTACCTATACTGATCATATCTTCCCCCAACCAGCAGCATTCTGCCCTCTCTATCGGATTTTATGTGGTGCAGGGAGAAGGATATGTCAGTTTCTTTGAGAATGGCAACCCTTGCTTTTATATTGTGCGTTGGTGAATGGAACACATGTGAAAATACCCTATCTTAAAATCTTGCTGTGTCCTCCTTGTTAAGGTGAGCCTCCGTTAGCATTATAATATCCCCTTTGCTTGATTTAAGATCTCTGAGAGTCAGCTTTCTTTTTAGGGGTACATTCAGGCCCTTTACATTAAGTGAGATAATAGTCAAACCCTTAACTCCAGACATTTATCTGTGTATGAAGAGAAATAGATCAGTATTACTTTGCCCCGGGGTTAAAATCAATGTGCCCTTCTCATCGCAGGGTAGATTCCATCTGTGTTTCACCCAATCAGTGTAAATATAGTGGGGGGTGTTACGATTGGGGGGAAAAACTGAAAAAGGGGAACGACAAGGTGGTGTGGGGGAGGCTCGAACTTGTGTCAGACTGTTGACTGTGAGTGAGCGTGGGGAAGGGTGGGGTGACATTTTGGACGTTTTTTGTCCCCCACGCACCTTATTCTAATTGGAGTAAGTTTCTTGACTTTTTTTTATTTACTTGTTGGAACCTCCTTGGACTCCTTCATAGACCTAACATTAAAGAACAGTTTAACTTATTAAAACTACATAATATCTGTATAGCATACTTAGCCTAAATTTGGTAACAGACTTCACTGCTCACAATGGCTCCTTTAATATTCGGGTAATGGGCCGGATCGGCTGGAGCATAGCTCTGAAAAGGGAAAGTCTAAGGCGTTCCACCTCCTAGCACTTAACCGTGACAGCCCATGCCTATTGGGAAGCCTGTGTCCTTCAGGACTCCTGAGTACCATCGCTGGATGGGTCAGAGACCTCGGAAACATTTGACTTATCGGTAGATTTTTTTTGGAATATCTGGACCATTTCTGTGACCCCGCCCCAGAAGGGGGAGGAGCTTGAATGGTGGTGTTCAGTCCTCTCAGGCCCAGTTGTTGCAGGAAGGTGGATGGTTACTTTAGGTACCGCATGGTTGCTGATTTGCCCATGTGTGGCTTGAAGACGGAAGGAGAATCCCCACCTGTATCTGACCCCCTGCTTTCAAAGGAGGGCAGTGATCTCTCTCAGCTCCCTTCTGTGACGATGACATCCTTAAACTTTTCACCACTGTCCAGCCAAGCAGGTGCCTGAAACGCCTTTCTTTTCTTTTCTTTTTTTAACATTATTCCATAATTGTGGAATAAACTCTAAAAAAAAAAAAAAAACCCTCATTAATAACAATCTAATATACAAAGGCCGCCAAGCCTCATACAATATTTATAGGAATTTAAAGTAGCGTACAATTTTGTGCAGAAATGTGATGGTTGCTTCTGCCAGTTTAATCCTTTATAGAACAGAGAGCTGTAAACATCTCTCTCACTGTGCTGTCTATATAACACAATACAGTGATGTTAAAACCTGACAGGCTGGAACACTCTCCCCACCTCAGCTCATTTTTGAGCCAGCCCCCCCCCCCCCTCCTCCTAACAGTTCTTTTGTATTCTTGTGAGTTCTGTTTGCTGATCACAAAAGATCTATCTTTCTCCACCTAATTGTATTAACTACCTGTATATCTGCTGACAGTCGTTACAAGGCTGAGTTTGTGCTACATTGTACTGCGGGCTGTAAACATTAACATCAATATTGGAGTCAGGAAGGTGTTTAATTTTCCCCTTATGAGACCGCGTTGGATAATGTGTCGCTTGGGTTTTGTGTTTGCCTTTGTCTTGTTCAATATTCTTGTAAATACAAATATAGGATAAGTATCTGTCGTCTTTATTTGGCACTAGCTGAGAGACCCGGCGTTGCCCGGGAGAGGGGGGGGAGGGACAGTGGACGGGAGGAGGGGAGGGGGAGAGGGGGGGAGGGGGGAGGGACAGTGGACAGGAGGAGGGGAGGGGAGGAGGAGGGGAGGGACAGTGGACAGGAGGAGTGGAGGGGGGGAGGGACAGTGGACAGGAGGAGGGGAGGGGGGAGGGACAGTGGACAGGAGGAGGGGGGACAGTGGATGGGAGGGGGGGACAGTGGACAGGAGGGGGGGGACAGTGGACAGGAGGGGGGGACAGTGGACAGGAGGGGGGGTGGGTTGCTTACAATTTCCGTGTCTCTCCTCTCCACTCCCCCTGTATGTTTCTCCGCTCCCCCCTCTCTCTCCGCTCCTGCTCCCCCCCCCCATGCGTAGCTCCGGTCCCCACCCTTGAGTGTCTGACACACACAGTGACACACACACACAGTGTAACACACACACACACACACACACACACACACACACACACACACACACACAAACACACACACACACACACACACACACACACACACACACACACACACAAACACACACACACACACACACAGTGTAACACACACACACACACAGTGTCCCCCCCCCCCCCCCACACACACACACAGTGTCACACACACACACAGTGTCCCCCCCACACACAGAGTGTCACACACACACACACACACACACACACACACACACACACACACACACACACACACACACACACACACAGTGACACACACACACACAGTGACACACACACACACACACGTCACCTCTCCTTCCATCCGCCGCCATCTTACTCCGCGAGGGAGGAAGGGGGTCCTCCCGGGCGCCGCCATCTTAGGCGCCGCGTGTCCACTGCCTGTCGGAGCACCGGGGGGGGAGGTGAGTGGAGCACCGGGGGGGAGGTGAGGGGAGCACCGGGGGGGGAGGTGAGCGGAGCACTGGGGGGGAGGTGAGCGGAGCACCGGGGGTGAGAGCTGAGCGGAGCTCCGGGGGGGAGACCTGAGCGGAGCACCGGGGGGGAACTGACACGGGGAGAAGAGAGCGCGGGGGCGCGCGGCGCGTGCTTGAGAGCCGTGGGGGGTGTCCCGGGCGCTCGCTCCACTCCCCCGCTGACTGTAGCGGCGCCGGGGGGGGGGGGGGGGTGAAAGCGCGGGAAACAGGGAGACACGGTGAATGTTGGTTCTGTGTGGTGTGATCTCCGGAGGAGCTGCGGCTACATGCGGTGTCCGTTGGTGATGTGAGGATCACACAGCGCTGCTGCCTCGGGGGGGGGGGAGGGTGCGGTGTCCGTTGGAGAGGTGAGGATGAGACA
This sequence comes from Ascaphus truei, assembly GCF_040206685.1. Classification (NCBI taxonomy): domain Eukaryota; kingdom Metazoa; phylum Chordata; class Amphibia; order Anura; family Ascaphidae; genus Ascaphus; species Ascaphus truei. The sequence continues at coordinate 49,244,290 of NC_134490.1, read as the reverse complement.
GTGCGGTGAGGTGAAGGGGAGGTGTGTTGGCAGTGTAGGCCGTAAGAGGCGGTGTGAGCGTGCGGTGTGTGTGGTGTTGTGTGAGGGTGTGGAATGTTGCAGTGCTGAAAGCAATAAGACTGTGTACCTGATTGTGCAGTTCTGTCGTGGTAGCAGGCGGTCAGGGTTTTCTGGGTTGAGAGCAGTGCGGGTTAGGTGCAAATCTCTCAGAGCAGTGAGGGTTAGGTGCTGGCAAGCGTTCCCAAAGCTCAGTGAGTGAGTGGTGGGAGAGTGTGTCAGTGGTGTAGGTCAGTGAGGGGTGGGACAGTGTGGCAGTGGTGTTGGCCGCAGACCAATGAGAGTTGTGCGGGGGCGGACCGCAGACCAATGAGAGGTGTGCGGGGGCAGGCATGGCCTGAGGCGGAGGGACAGGCCAAAGGTGCAACCAGATTGTCCGTAGGAACACAGGAAGATGCAGACAGGCATACAGTGCTTTCACTAATATATAATAAGATAGGTTGAACTTGATGCACATATGGCTTCTTTTTCAAGCTCATCTACTATGTAACTCAATATATTACTGTACCTGGTGGGACCAAACTCCATCCCAGTTCTCTTCCCATTCATTGTATACTGCTCTCTGAACATCTTAAGCCATGTTAATTTTGGAGCATTGATCTAATCTCCCTGGCGCAACGCTCCTCATTCTCTCCACTTAGTTCATGGATGAGATTCCTGACAAACCTGCAGATGCAGTAAAAAAAAACCCCACAAACATTAGCAGAAACACATTGCAAAATGTACAAGGAAAAACAGCCTATAAAAAAAAGGGCTCATTTGTTAAAAATAAATTCTGTTGGTAACACAATACTCAGGGCTCGGTCCCGCTGCGTCCGGTGGTGCGTGCAGACGCGTGCGCGTGTGCCACCAGCCCCTTACCTGCAATCCATTGGTCCCCGCTGCCTCCTCATCCGTGGCTCACTACGTGCTGTGACGCGTCAGCCGGCCAATGCTACCAGAAGAAGGTGTTCTGGAGCGTTGACGCGTCACGTGGTGCGCGTACGAGCCAATGAGCAGGTGAGCAGGGAAGGAGCTCGTAGGGAGGCGGCCTGTTTTTTTTTTTTTGCCGGCTTTTTTGACTCTCTCTGCAGTGTAAGCAGATGCACGGGATGGGGGAACCCCTGGCAATGAGGAGAGGAGGAGGAGGGGAGGCTTCGGGGAGCAGGGAGGCTGCGGGGAGCGGGACACATGTATTTACACTGTCCTCACACTCATTTACATGCAGGGCCTGGGGGACGGGGCCCCGCTTCAGGGCAAACTGAGGAGAGAGAGGGGGGGCGGTGGACGGGAAGGGACTTTACAGCACCCGATTAAACTGGAGATATGTCACTCCAGCACACGGACACACGTCATGGCCGCGCCCCCCCTCGTCATGGCCCCGCCCACCCGACCCGTTTGGTCACGCCCCCCCCCGCTCCGAAAAAAGTTTCCTGCAGATCACAGATCGCGGTGCAGTGATTTGCACGCGCCGCCGGCAAGCAAGACAGCCATGCGGACGCGTGCAACGGGGCCTTAGCCTTAGTCTTTACAAATTAGACAAGAGCCATTTGTTACTCTTTCATTCGCATGGAAATGGAGAACATGAAGAAACCTTCACACCGCCCGGAGTAGCCACAATCTGTCTCGTGTTTTATTTTAATTTTTTTCTCTCTACTTATTGCGTAATTGTGTTGCTAAAGTCCTTTTTTTCCCCCCCTCATGATGAAGAAAATGGCAATGAGGGCAGACACTAATTCGATTAGATTAGGATAAATACTCAATGGGGACTGGGGTACATCACAGCTACTTATGCCGAAGTGAGCGTGCTTCTGTGTAAAGCCTGTCTGCACCAATGCGTTCTACTCAAGGATGTCTTCTCTCTACCCCTTTTGTATCTAAAGCCCTCTCCCACATAAAACCTTTATCACACTGCCCCACACCTCTGGAATGCCCTTGCCCCCCACAATATTCAACTAACACCCTCTCTATCCACCTTTAAAATCCATTTTAAAACACAGCTCTGTAACGAAGCATATAAATACACTATAATCTGCCATAAATTGATCTTGGCCCCTTGCCACTTACCAGAATACCCTTCTACTGTCTCTGTACGTTGTTCCTACTTACCACTTAGATTGGAAAGCTCTTCAAAGCAGACTCCTTTTTCCTAATGTTACTTTTATGCCTCTTGCTCTTATTTCCACTGTTATATTATTATGTCACATGTATTATGCCTGTGAAGTGCTAGGTACCTAGTGGGCGCTATATACCTTACATACATACCTTACATACATACATATCAAAGAGGTCAACTTCACTGTTGTGTGATAGCAATTAGCCAATCACATGTTAGGGCACTTTAACACTATCCAAATTTAAAAGGTTAACGTTATGTGGGTAACAAAATAAGCAATACACATACACCTTGCACTTATGTGCAAATCTTATCTGTAGCAAAAGATGAAGACTGCAAGATTTTAGGGTCTTAGAATTGTGCTGAGCTTACCCTCTGAACTGAGATTGCCGGAACTGGTGCCTATTGCAAATATCCCAAAAAGGACACCTGCGATGTTTTGCGGGGTGACTGACAGGAAAGGAGAATAAATAGCCCAAGAGGACAAAGAACTTGTAATTGATAAGGACTAGAGTCTACTCCCAACGCCACCTAGTGACAATCATGGTGTATAGCTAGGTGGCTTGTCCAAAAATACTGGACACAATGGTGACAGGTGCGACGTGCGTGAGAATCGTAGAACAATATTATTTATAAATTACCTGACTGTTACATCCCTTTTTTTTCTAAATTTCACTCCAAGTATTCACCAATTTGCACCACTTTATATTCTGTTTCGTAATAAATCTGGGGAGGGATCTTGGGAGGGAGTGCCAGACACTGATCATTTCTTCCAGACGCCATGGAGGACAGGCAAAGTGATATTGATATATGCTCATTATCTATTTTTTGTTCAATATTTACCCCCCTTTTTTATTCTTCCAATATGTGAACTTTGATCTTGAATATGCATTAGATTTGTCAGATTATTTAACTTTTAGGTTCACTGTTTTGTACACCTTGAGTGTTCACTCACCTCACATTCAATACGTGCTTTAGAATGCATTTTTAGTTTTTTAGGCATTTATGCACACACACCGAGATCAATCCTATACCACTAATAACTGGTTTAACCCTTTGAACTCCACATTTCCTGTTTATATAGATTGTAAGTGTGCTTAAGGTTTGTTCTAAGTTGTCACTAGTAAAATACCCTGTCCCTATGAACAAACATTTGCAGTTATAACGCTGGTTCTTCGTTGGTACTTATTGGAGCTGCATGCAGGTTACTCAAGGCTTTGTCATAGTGCTAGTTGGTTCTGTTTCTGCATTAATAATTACATTTGTTGTTGCGTTAAATATATTTTATATTTGCAAATATAGTTAATGCATCAAGTTTTTATAGAGCCATCTATTAACTGGCATCGCACTAATAGAGATGGGCAAAATATTTGCTAAAGTTCGAATCTGCCATGAAAACGCCATTTATTAGTGTAGCTGCCTTGCCCCGTATATAAGGGAAACTACCCATGCTGCCGTTACCTGCATGGCTACCAGGAGGCCTGATACTCCGCCGCTGGGAGCCTGGGGTGATCACGTTCATTGGTACACAGCGTCTCAACCTGACTATATGCACTAGGAATTATATTCATTTTCTTAGAGAGCAGACAGAGTGGCTGGAACTCAGGAATGGCTTTTATACCATAGCCGGGCTACAATGCGTGATGGGTGCAATAGATTGCACCCATGCTGCCTTGATCCCACCTAGTCTGAATGAGCATGTGTACTGCAACAGGAAACACTTTCACTCCATCAATGTGCAGGTGGTATGCGATGCCAATATGAAGATTCTTAATGTGGTAGCCAGATTCTCGTGTTTCCAGCCACGATTCCTCTATTCTGATAAACTCATCAGTCTTCAATGCATTTGAAACGGGTCATTTTGGACAAGGTTGGCTGGTGGTTGAGTATATATAATACAATTAAGTGGGAAATTCATTAATGTGTATATATTTTAGATTGGAAAGTCATATAATTATGACATAGTGTTTCATATACTCACATCTATATTAATAAATACTTGAAGCTACATGTTATAATCTCAAAAACATTGTTTATAATACAAATGTCCATGTGAATTGATTGTATCACATAGACACACACTCACACACACACATTTTGCAGACAATGCAGCAGTTATGTCAAACATATGCTTAAGCATTTTTATAGATAACATTACAGAATGCCATTTATGATTGACTGTACTATGGATCTGTAATTTAATAGAATACAATTATGTACCTACACAATGTGTGATTAAAAAAAAAATTTTTTTTGTGAGTTTGTTAAATTGTTAACTTGTGAAATTGTTAATTCGTCAGGTGAACCCCTGACGAAGGATTTAACGACCCGAAACGCGTTGTGTGTGTAGAGACCTGGACCAGAAGTTGCGTGTGTGTGTCTGCTCGAGGACACCGTAGCCAGCACCTGCACTGAGGGTGATCAGTCCTGTAGACCGGACGCGGCGAACAGGAGTACACTGTACCGGAGAGCGGGAGGCTGACGCCGTGGTCCTGGAGCAGTCTTTTAGATGTGAGTCAACTGTTATCTCTCTTTTATTTCTACATAAATGCACTTTTATTGATCTGTGTGGCGCTGTCTCCTACTATATGCGCCCTGAGTGGCCTATCCCTGATGCACAGAGGGAGAAGTAGTGGGACTGACTGATTGTGAATTAGAAAGAAATCAAAGATACCTTTAACATCACCTAGTACCACACAGGCCTGTGTGAGTACATATTATATATTATATATATCCCCCATCACCCCTGTTTTTCTAATCACTGGTCTGGTATTGGTTCTGACCCCTGTCTGCGCACCTCCGTTTCCCTATTTTTCCTATGTTCCCTTGAGGATCGCGGGAAGATCCTCTCCCAAAGGTCGAGCAGCAGACACTGTACATTTGATGTGTGGTATATTTATGTGTTTACTTTGACCCCATTTCATCTGTTCAGCATCCAATATTGTGCAAAGGGAGACCGCCCCAGTTTACTTCCATTAAACACCTAGCTCTGTCTGTCTCTCACTCACTCCCAATAACACAGAGAAACAATAAAAATAAATGGAGCATTTAATTTATTAAATATTTAATAGGCCGTTCAACAAGTTGGTTGTCTCGCGAGATTATCGCCAAATTCCAAACTAACAGTTTTGGACACGCCATGCCATTTCCTAGTTCTCAGAGCGACGATAATCACACCGCAGGATACTCGCCAATTGTAAAAATGTTGCTATCCCGGATATTCAGGGCTTTCTGCCTACCGTGATAGTAACGCTGTCAAAAATGGCGATTTAAAAAACGTGACTTTTTTTTTTTAAATCAGATTAGTGCATGAGGCCAATTGTCTTTAAAAGTCATGAGCAAATATTTTAATACTTTGTCAAAATCAATACTTCTTTTTTCAGAAAAAAGAAGAGAAATCGAATCTTAGGCGGATTTCCATGCTTTTACGCAGATTTTTAATAATAATTTTTTTTTTTTTTTAAAAAAATGCTCAGACGAATGTTTACAAAATCTTCAAAAATTTACAAAACTCACCCAAACTCTTTATGGGCAGAACTTCGATATGTTTGCCCATCAGTACTACTCACTGCTCCACCTAGTGCGTATGCACTCATAATAAATACCAGTTCTTTTATTTCTGTGTGTCCATCCATTTATATTTAATTTGTTTAATGCTACTATATAGTTTTACTTATTCCTTGAGATTTTCCATTGGTATCCTGGATGGTTCCTGGGTATTCTGGTTACATAGTCTTTTAAAGCAAGGTCACCATGCTACTTTATGATGATTAAGAGATACCACCTCACTGGGAGAAGCCATTATGTGGACTACCACCAACTGAAGAACTCAGGACACGCCCTATAACATCAGGTGCCAGTCAAGTATTGTGCCAAGGAAGGTAAGCACTTACATACACATACATGGAGAGCTCAGGTTGGAGCTAAAATATCGGTGTGACCGGGCCTTAACCCTAAAAGGGCTCCAAATAGAAAGCCTGTATTTGGCTGATATGTCAAGCAGGGAGCTGGTTTATTGCAGCTACACACAATTAACCAGTCTCCACCTGGCTCATCAGACAGGTAGAAAAGCAGCCTCTGTAAATTGCAAGGGATCTCAAGGAACCAGCCCCTCTAGTCCAGGACACAGCGATCAATGAAACCCACCAGAGGGTGCACGCCATGGACACAGAGACATAGACTGATATAAGTAGCCCCTGTTTACAGTTATCTCTATGGATTTTGGGTGTCAGAAGCTGGTAAGAGGTCTATCCACCCAGCCCTGCAGATGGGGGCTGGGAAGTATGAATTAGCCCTTACAATGGGATAGGCTGTTTTGTTCATTTTGTATGCTTCCTTAAAACTGTATTTTTTGATACGGGATAAATAAAAACCAAGGTTTATTTCCCCCAAATCGATGTCTCCCTGGTTATACCTCTACAATCAGCTTTTAGCTCCAATACTTTAATGGAACCTATTTTTACTTTAAATCATTGTTGGGATTGGACACAATTTTTAGCAATGATCCACACATGGTCCTTTTCATTTGAGCATTCAGTTTGTAGGTGGGAGTGGGTGAGTTGATGAAGGACCCTTAATATTTCCTGCCTTGGACTTCCAAAAAGTGGCCATTACATTGAGCTAAAATAAGTTCCCAAGACTCAAACGGAAAAATCTTTGTGGATTATTCAGCATTGGGCAAGTGAGAGTCAGAACAGAGCGGTCATGGTTGACCGTGAAATGGCTGAATTGCTATTTTCTCAACATTGTGTGTTTTTTTTACTGCTACACAATGGCAGTGGCAACAATGTCACAGTGGATAATGTATTTGATCCTGGTTCTCCATTAGGGTCTTTTAAATAGTTAACATTAGTTACAAATGATTTGTATAATGTCATTTTGGTGATATCATAACATTCTACTGCACTCAGTTCCTGATGTGTCTAGAACAACGATGCAACTTGCTGCACTTTACTAGAACAAGCACCAGTACTACACAAATCTAGAAAGAGTGGTCAATGTTCGCAATTAAATGTAACCTAAACTGTCCACACGCTACAATACAAGAGTGTTGCAACCCTAGCCCAGTGTAGGAAGAAACATGACAAGGAGATAAAACGACTGAAGCTTCAACTCCACTGAAAACGACAATTTCAAGCAGTAATACTACTGACCTTGACAGTGTCAATAGACCTTCTAAAAAAAAAGAAGAAGCAAGTAATGGAATTTTTTATAGTGTTGGCAGAACTACACAACAGCATGCGGTTTGCAGAATAGAGTTTTGACAGAGCAGAAGGAGGACGCCGTATGGTGCATGCAAGAACTGAGAACACTTTCACTTAATAGCCACCTTTAAGCTCTAAATTGGAACTGTTTGTGCACACGTATTACCCGTATCATATTTTTAATAATAAAGACAAATTGGCAAATGCATCTGTAAGTTACTTTGTGCTGTAACTTTGTTATTGAACCTGTCAGATGTTCACACAGCTTCACTCAATACTGTATATAATTAAGTGCTTGAGTTATAAAGTAGACATCCGCTTGGTTTGTCTCTGATATGCCTGACATTGATCAATGTAAAGTGTTTCGATGCCCAGCCCCTTATTTTGGGGAAAATGCTTGGGGCTCTTTACATTTTACATTACAGGGGATCTTTAAAAGACTGCGCTGATTCGCCCATCATCCCTGCACATGCGTAGTAGGGAAAAGTTCATTGTACACAATGGATTTGCCATGTGTCCTCCATTGCTGGACACCATAGTTATTTGCATCTAATATCAAATAGCAACGAGTAGAGGGAAGCCTGCGTATGCCGAATCCTAGCCAATAAAAGCGTTGAGTCACACCGCACAGCATCGCGAACTCCGTTGGAAGATTATCGTTGTTCTAAAATACAGTGAGGGAACGGGAAGGGTAAAACACATAAACACACAATGTTGCAGACTTCAGACGATCCAAAGTGCTGACAAGGAGGCACTGTAGTGCGGGATCTTATTGACAGCCAGCAAAAAAGTCACTGAAGCACGGGCACATCCAGGGTGACATTTATGGCCATGGGAAATGAAAGAATCTCTAAAAAGAACCAAAGCCCATAGTTGTTACAAAACAAAACTTAAAACCAGAGACAGAACATAAAACACAGACAGAGCTCAGTGCACATCCAGTGAAACTTATACACGGTACAGTGCCTAAATATATATGTATAGATATCTATTAAATAAAATGGTCTTTTAGTTTAACATTTTGGCCAAATTGTTGTAAGCCCCTGAGCCACTACACGGCAGACCACATCTCAAGGGTCCCTAACACTAATATAAATTCTTAATAATCTGTGCATCACCAGGAAGAATGATTTATAATAAATCTGTCAAAATTAGTTGCATAGTTCTAAGTCTGATTGAAGCTTTTATTAACCTGTACATTACCAGGAAAAGCACTCTGTATTAGATTTGTCACAATCATACTGCAAGCATGCAAGTTCCCCTGAGAGTGGGAAATGCAATGGAGTGAGCTTTTAACCATTTAAATGTGGGAGGGGGTAGGCTTCAATTAGGTAGGAGGTTGCCACCCTCCAATCAGCTAAGACTAGCTGAACAAGAATTGTAAAACATACAGGACACCTACAAGCTCATATTGAACCCCCAAAATGTTTTACAAAACCCCCAAATTAGGTGATATCCATCAGCAAATTAGGTCACTAATATCACAGCGATCACAGGAAACATCCTAATTTAAAATCTTCATTAAGACCCTTTTGGTGCCATTATATTTAGCTCAAATATCATTCTTGCTTCCAATTGTAGTAAAAGCTTTCCCCTATCACCGCCCCACGTTGGGGGACATGCGAGAAAAATGGGCATACTGTACACCGCAAAGTTGCCAGACTATGTCTAAGCTTTCTAAAATGCCTAGCAACCGGTTGTAGTTTTTAAATCCATTAGAGTCAAATATACCCCATAATATACTCACTGTTGCAGGGTACATGCAACTACACACGTGGGTTTCTTGACAAGGCTGTTTTATTTAGCCTTAAAAGATATACAGCACACAAAACAAAAATAGCTTTCCATCAGCAAAAACGAAAATGGCTTTTTCTTCAGCAAACCAAACAAAACAGTTTCTCTTTAGCAGACAGTTTATATATAAGGCAGCTACCCTTTTTCTATGCAGGGGACAGACAGTTCACAATACAACTACTTTGCTACTCAGACCTTGTTTTCAGGAATCTCTTTACTTCTTACTCCTCTTTCATCAACAGCCAAGATCCATGTGTCTACAGCCTGGGTTTTAACACACCTTGATTAGGCAGCTGGGATCCAACTAATTGTCCTGAGGTTCCCAGCTGAAGTTAACCTAGTCAGTGCTGCACTTCAGACTAGACATAGGTTTTCCAGGCATATAACTGGTGGCTTTTATTTACCCTGTCACATTCCTCCCCTGTTTGTGTGTGGCTGGGGCTACGCACGGCTGAAGCCCGACCATCCACCCCTTCTCTAGAAAAGAAGTCAGCATTTGCGTTCTCTTTTCTCAGCCTATGCTGAATCTCAAATGAGAAGGGTTGGAGGGCCATATACCACCTAGTCAATCTAGCATTGGAATCCTTCATGCTATTTAACCACTTCAGTGGAGCATGATCCGTCACCAAAGTAAAATGGACTCCTGCCAGGTAATGCCTCAAAGCCTCGATTGCCCACTTTACTGCGAGGCACTCTTTCTCAATCACTGAGTAGTTTTTTTCCCTTGGGAATAATTTCCTACTCAGGAAAAGGATAGGATGTTCAACTCCCTCAAACTGTTGTGACAACACTGCCTCTAGCCCTATCTCTGATGCATCTGTTTGCACTATAAAAGGGCTTTTGAAGTCGGGCCTTCTAAGGATGGGACCCTCTGATAGACACCTTTTTATGTCCTCAAAGGCTCTCTGACAATCCCTTGACCACACCACTTGTGTAGGGGCACACTTTTTTGTGAGGTCCGTTAAAGGGGCTGCCACTTCCGAATAGTTGGGGATGAACCGCCGGTAGTACCCTGCTAAACCCAGTAGAGAGCGTACCTGCGTTTTTGTTTGGGGGGTCGGAACTTCTTTCAGGGCAGCTACCTTGTCAGCTAGTGGCCTTACTTTTCCACCTCCCACTGCATACCCTAAATATTTGGTTTCCGCTTTACCCAAGGCACATTTCTTAGGGTTGGCTGTGAGCCCTGCCTCACTTAGAGATTTGAGGACTGCTTTCAGCCTATTTAGATAGGCCCGCCAGTGTTTACTATAAATGACAATGTCATCTAGGTAGGCTGCGGCATAAGTCCTATGGGGCCTCAGTACCTTATCCATGAGTCTCTGAAATGTGGCTGGGGCTCCATGCAGTCCAAATGGCATTGTCACAAACTGGTATAAACCCATGGGAGTGGCAAAGGCTGTTTTGCATTTGGACTTTTCCTCTAAGGGCATTTGCCAGTATCCTTTTGTCAAGTCCAACGTGGATATATATTCCGCGTTACCAAGGGCGTCAATTAATTCGTCCACCCTTGGCATCGGATATGTGTCAAACTTGGATACCGCATTCACCTTTCGGAGGTCCGCACAAAATCTTACCTTCCCATCGGGTTTAGGGACCATAATTAGTGGACTACACCACTCACTGCATGATTCCTCAATCACTCCTAAGTGTAACATTTCTTGTACCTCCTTCTCTACCAGAGCCCTACGACTTTCAGGCAACCTATAAGGACGGGAACGTACTTTTACCCCAGGTGCTGTCTCGATTGCATGGGAAATTAAGTTAGTTTGTCCTGGTAAGTCAGAAAAAACATCCTGGAATTGTGTAATTATTGCTAATAAGTCCCCTTTTTGTTCAGAGGACAACTGTTCACCCATTGGGATTTTATCGTCACTCACGATGTTCTCCCGTGGAGGCTGAGGACCCAAGTCCGTTTCCTCCTCCACCGGGTGGATGAATAGAGACCGCTGCATCTTCCAGGGTTTCAGCAAGTTCACATGGTAAATTTGTTTACCCTTCCTGGACCCTGGTTGAGCGATCTCGTAATCCACATCACCCGTACGGCGGAGTACTTTGAATGGGCCCTGCCATTTGGCCAGGAGTTTACTCTCGCAACTGGGTAACACTAACATCACCTGGTCTCCTGGGTGAAACACTCTCATGCGAGCATTCTGATTGTAATGTCTCTCCTGACTGTCCTGGGCTGATCTAAGATTCTCCCTGGCGAAATGGCCGACCACATCTAGGCGCTTCCTAAGGTCTAGTACATATTGCAGGGTATTCTCAGAAGGGGACTGCTGTTCCTCCCAGGACTCCTTTAGAAGGTCTAGGATACCCTGGGGTTGGCGGCCATAGAGCAATTCAAATGGAGAGAATCCCGTGGAGGCCTGGGGAACTTCCCGCACTGCAAACAGCAGAAAAGGGAGAAGTTCATCCCAGGCTCTCTTCTCTGAATCTACAATTTTCCTCAGCATCCCTTTTAGAGTTCGGTTAAATCTTCCAGCAATCCGTCAGTCTGTGGATGGTAGACCGATGTCCGAACAGACTTGACCTCTAGTAACTTTAAGACATCCTGCATCAGTTTAGCCATGAAATTTGTACCTTGGTCTGTCAACATAACCTGGGGAAGTCCAACCCGTGAGAACAGTTCCAACAACTTGTTGACAGAGGAGAGAGAGAAAAAGAGACAGAGGAGAGAGAGAGAAAAAGAGACAGAGGAGAGAGAGAGAAAAGGAGACAGAGGAGAGAGAGAGAAAAGAGACAGAGGAGAGAGAGAGAAAAAGAGACAGAGGAGAGAGAAAAAGAGACAGAGGAGAGAGAAAAAGAGACAGAGGAGAGAGAAAAAGAGACAGAGGAGAGAGAAAAAGAGACAGAGGAGAGAGAAAAAGAGACAGAGGAGAGAGAAAAAGAGACAGATGAGGAGGAGAGAGAAAGAGAGGGGAGAGAAAGAGAGAGGGGAGAGAGATAGGGGAGAGAGAGAGAGGGGAGAGAGAGACCAGAGATAGGGGAGACCAGAGATAGGGGAGACCAGAGAGAGGGGAGACCAGAGAGAGGGGAGACCAGAGAGAGGGGAGACCAGAGAGGGGAGACGGGGGAGACCAGAGAGAGGGGAGACGGGGGAGACCAGAGAGAGGGGAGAAGGGGGAGACCAGAGAGGGGAGATGGGGGAGACCAGAGAGAGGGGAGATGGGGGAGACCAGAGAGAGGGGAGATGGGGGAGACCAGAGAGAGATGGCAGGGGTGACTGACTGACCGGGGCAGGGGTGACTGACTGACTGACCGGGGCAGGGGTGACTGGGTGACTGACCGGGGCAGGGGTGGGTGACTGACCGGGGCAGGGGTGGGTGACTAACCGGGGCAGGGGTGGGTGACTGACCGGCGCAGGGGTGGGTGACTGATTGGGGGGGTACCTCTGGTGTCACACATACTCCCATACACACATACACATTCTCCCATATATAAACACCCACACACACCCACATACAGTATACACACACTCCCACATATACACACACACTCCCACATATACACACACACTCCCACATATACACACACACACTCCCACATATACACACACACTCCCACATATACACACACACACTCCCACATATACACACACACACTCCCACATATACACACACACTCCCACATACACACTCCCACATAAACACACACACACTCCCACATATATACACCCACTCCCACATATATACACACACTCCCAGACACACATATATACACCCCCCACCCATATATACACACACACACCCATATCTACACACACACACCCATACACACACACACACACACACACACACACACACACACACACACACACACACACACACACACACACACACACACACACACACACACACACACACACACACCTATATATACACACACACACACACACACACACACTCTCCCATATACACACACACACATTCTCCCATGCCCACACACACTCACTCGCTACACACCTTTTGGAAAGGCCGCGACCAGCATCAGCACCACCATGCTTCCCCCCCCCTCGCCCATCTCCTGCTCCGCGGGGACATGAGGGGGCATCCCCGCTTCCATCACCCGGCGCGCTCCCTGACGCGGGACCGGGGGGAAGCAGGGGGGGGAAGCGGGGGGGGGGGGGAAGCGGGGACATGAGGGGGCACCCCCCGCTCCCATCACCCGGCGCGCTCCCTGACGCGGGACCGGGGGGAAGCAGGGACATGAGGGGGCATCCCCCGCTCCCATCACCCGCCGTGCTCTCTGACGCGGGACCGGGGGGAAGCGGGGACATGAGGGGGCATCCCCGCTCCCATCACCTGGCGCGCTCCCATACGCGGTACCGGGGGGAAGCAGGGGGGGAAGCAGGGGGGGGGGGGAAAGCGGGGACATGAGGGGGCTTCCCCCGCTCCCATCACCTGCCGCGCTCTCTGACGCGGGACCAGGGGGAAGCGGGGACATGAGGGGGCATCCCCCGCTTCCATCACCCGCCGCTCTCTCTGACATGGGGCCAGGGGGAAGCGGGGGGGAAGCGGGGACATGAGGGGGCACCCCCGCTCCCATCACCCGCCGCGCTCTCTGACACAGGACCGGGGGGAAGCGGGGGGGGGGGGGGGGAGTGCCGGGGAGGGGAGGGAGGTGGGGGAAGGCACAGATAATACTTACTGTGTCCTCCATCCTCCATGGGAAAAGAATGGCTGCTCGTTGGGGGCTGGCTCATATAGAGCCTGGCCGCGCCCACAAAGCCTGGGAGCGCGTGCCAATCAGCAGTCAGGTAGGGGGAGTTTTTTTTTTTTCAGCCAGCGGGAGCAGGGAAAATGTAAAAAAACAAAACACGTGTGCTGCTTGGGCCAATAGTTACTCGCCCGGGGGTTAAATCCACCCGCCCCGGGCGTGTAAATGTATAGGATTGTCGAACACTGTATATATATGTATATATATGTATATGTATATATATATATATATATATATATATATATATATATATATATATATATATATATATATGTATGTATGTATGTATGTATATTCGGCTTACGTGTATTTCATGTTGTGAATATAGATTTTTGGATTAACCCCGTGCGGTGTGCTGTCTCTGTACTGGTCTTTGGATTGGTTCGTATCATACTTATTTTCTATGGGACTAGCATCTGCTATTATAACCTTTTCTACTGCAGTGTGCTGACTGACCTTCATGTGTATATATATATATATATATATATATCTATGTATATATATATATATATATATGTATATATATATATATCTATATATATATATATATATATATATATGTATATATATGTATATATATATATCTATATATATATATATATATAGATATATATATCTATATATATATATATATATAGATATATATATCTATATATATATATATGTATATATATATATATATATGTATATATATATATATATATACAGTGTTCGACAAATCACCCAAAAATCTACTCGCCCAACCAAAAAATCTACTCGCCACCTAGTCCCGCCCCCAACTCCGCCCCCTAGTCCCGCCCCCAACCCCGCTTTAAAATAAAATATATATATAAAATACATTTAATAAATTCCTAGTCAGAACATTCGTTTTTGACATAAATGTATTTATTGTATTACATTATACTACAATTAGTCCTTGTTACGTGTGTGTGTGTAAATGTCGGATCTAGAAATAAAAGCCAGGTGTGAATGACTAGTTTCCTGAACCCCTTAACCAGTGTCTGGATGCCCCGCTTCACAAGATCTAAAGCAGCAATCCCGCCTGGGATCTTACCTGAGCCGCAGTCCCTCAATGTCCAGGTAGCCTCATTCCTGCAATGTTATACATTGGAGGGGATGTGTTCCCTACCTGTCTTCTGGGTTAGGGGGGTTCCGATGTCTTCCGTGTGAAGCTTGAGTCAAATCTGGAAGACAGCAATATAGGTTATTTCGGTGTATTATAGGGCAGTTAAGATATATAGGGTAAATAAGAGATCCAGAGTGTGAGAGAGTGTGGGTGACACAGAGAGAGAGTGGGGGGGAGAAAGAGAGAGAGAGTGGGGGTGAGAGAGAGAGAGAGTGGGGGTGAGAGAGAGAGAGAGCGTGGGGGTGAGAGAGAGAGAGTGGGGGAAAGAGAGAGAGTGGGGAAAAGAGAGAGAGTGGGGGAAAGAGAGAGAGTGGGGGAAAGAGAGAGAGTGGGGGAAAGAGAGAGTGTGGGGGAAAGAGAGAGTGTGGGGGAGAGAGAGAATGTGGAGGAGAGAGAGAGAGAGAGAGAGGGAGAGTGTGGGGGAGAGAGAGGGAGAGTGTGGGGGAGAGCAAGAGAGGGAGAGTGTGGGGGGGGAGAGAGAGAGAGAGAGAGAGGGAGAGTGTGGGGGAGAGAGAGAGGGAGAGTGTGGGGGAGAGAGAGAGGGAGAGTGTGGGGGAGAGAGAGAGGGAGAGTGTGGGGGAGAGTGAGAGAGCGGGAGAGTGTGGGGGAGAGAGAGAGAGCGGGAGAGTGTGGGGGAGAGAGAGAGCAGGAGAGTGTGGGGGAGAGAGAGCGGGTGAGTATGGGGGAGAGAGAGAGCGGGAGAGTGTGGGGTAGAGAGAGAGCGGGAGAGTGTGGGGGAGAGAGAGAGGGAGAGTGAGAGAGAGGAGAGTGTGGGGGAGAGAGAGAGAGGGAGAGTGTGGGGGGGAGAGAGGGAGAGTGTGGGGGGAGAGAGAGAGGGAGAGTGTGGGGGGAGAGAGAGAGAGGGAGAGTGTGGGGGGGAGAGAGAGAGAAGGAGAGTGTGGAGGGGAGAGAGAGGGATAGAGAGAGCGGGAGAGTGTGGGGGAGAGAGAGAGCGGGAGAGTGTGGGGGAGAGAGAGAGCGGGAGAGTGTGGGGGAGAGAGAGAGGGAGAGTGAGAGAGAGGGAGAGTGTGGGGGAGAGAAAGAAGGGAGAGTGTGGGGGAGAGAGAGAGAGGGAGAGTGTGGGGGAGAGAGAGAGAGGGAGAGTGTGGGGGAGAGAGAGAGAGGGAGAGTGTGGGGGAGAGAGAGAGAGGGAGAGTGTGGGAGAGAGAGAGGGAGAGTGTGGGGGTGAGAGAGAGAGAGGGAGAGTGTGGGGATGAGAGAGAGAGAGGGAGAGTGTGGGGGTGAGAGAGAGAGAGGGAGAGTGTGGGGGTGAGAGAGAGAGAGGGAGAGTGTGGGGGAGAGAGAGAGAGAGGGAGAGTGTGGGGGAGAGAGAGAGAGAGAGAGGGAGAGTGTGGGCAAGAGAGAGAGTGTGGGGGGGAGACATAGAAAGGGGAGACACAGAGGGTGGGTGATACACAGAGAGAGAGAGAGTGGGGGGGGGGGGGGAGACATAGAGGGGGGAGACACAGAGGGTGGGTGATACACAGAGAGAGAGGGTGAGTGTGGGGGAGAGACATAGAGGGGGGAGACACAGAGGGTGGGTGATACACAGAGAGAGAGGGTGACTGACTGGCTGGGTGGGTGACTGACTGGCTGACTGACTGGCTGGGTGGGTGACCGACTGGCTGGCGGGGTGACTGGCTGGCGGGGTGACTGACTAGGGGGGTGACTGATTGACTAGGGGGTTGACTGACTGACTAGGGGGTTGACTGACTGACTAGGGGGGTGACTGACTGACCGAGGGGGGTGAGTGCTGCTTGGGCCAATGTTTACTCGCCCGGGGGTTAAATCCACCCGCCCCGGGCGTGTAAATGTATAGGATTGTCGAACACTGTAATATATATATATATATATATGTGTATGTGTATATATATATATACACATACACATATATATATATATATATATATTACAGTGTTCGACAATCCTATACATTTACACGCCCGGGGCGGGTGGATTTAACCCCCCGGGCGAGTAAACATTGGCCCAAGCAGCACTCACCCCCCTCGGTCAGTCAGTCACCCCCCTAGTGTTCGACAAACCTATACATTTGCACGCCCCGGGCGAGTGGATTTAACATCGTGGCGAGCTCATATTGGCCCAAGTAGCACACGTGTGGTACTAGGTGGCGAGTAGATTTTTTTGTTCGGCGAGTAGATTTTTTGGTGATTTGTCAACCACCAGGGAGGCCTATTGTGTCAGGGATTGGCTCGATGACATCCAACGTGTCCCAATATGTGGATTATTATTTACAGCCTCATGTTATTAAATTGCGTTCATACATACGGGACACGTTGCATGTCCATTGACTCCATCTCTGACATCAAGTGGAAGGATACCTATCACTGGGCTACATGTGATGTATCTTCACTTTACACTTGTATTGAGCACTTAAAGGGTATCCAGGCAATTAGTCACTTCTTAGAGTTAGATCCCAATTTGCACTCTTCACACAGGTTGTTTTTATTAGCATGTATTAAATTTATGTTGAATCACAATTATTTTCTATTTGGTAACACATATTATTTGCAAATCTGTGGAACGACCATGGGGGCCAAATTTGCTCCCAGCTATGCTAACCTCTATATGGGACTGTGGGAGAGTACCCATGTGTGGGGGAACGCTGCGCTGGGGGCGGGTTTGGTCTACTATGGCCGTTTCATAGATGATATCCTTATTATTTGGGATGGTGAGAGGGGATCCCTGGAGGAGATCTTGGAATCCTTCAATGATAACAATATGGGGTTGAAATTTATATATAATATACACCCAGATACCATAGTATTTCTGGATTTAGAGCTATTTGTGGGTCCTCAAGGTGTTATTCATACAAAAACATATTTCAAAACTGTGGCTGCGAACAGCTACCTACAATAGCAATCATTACAAAAAATGGTTAGACAATGTGCCAAAAAGTCAGTTCTACAGATTAAGACGCAACTGTTCAATGGACATAGATTTTTATACCCAGGGTACAGATCTTTCATTGAAGTTCCAGGAAAAAGGCTATGATATGGCAGTTGTCAACAAATCATTTTCAGATGCCACTTTACTGGATCGTGCATCTTTGTTGGAGAAATCCAAAAGAAAAACAATATTAAAAAATAAGGCTATATCTAAAGGTTCTGTACCTAAGTTTATTACACAGTTTAATCAGTCTGCCAAACAAATTAAAAAAAGTAATTAATGACCATTGGAACATTTTGGTCAGTGATCCAGAAATTGGTCACCTTTTGCCAAAACATGCTCCTGTGATCTTTAGGAAAGCAAGGAGTATTAAAACAATAATTGCTCCGAGCAAATTAAAAACATCAAAGTTAGTCAACAATTCAAGAGTGGATGGTTCTGTTCCCATCAGGGTAAAGGGAAACTTTGGATGTGGGAGAAGCAGATGCTTAACGTGCAAACATTTGATAAAAACCAATAAATTTAAGTCTTATTCTAATGGGACATCACATGATATAGCAGAATATATCAACTGCCTTAGTGAATTTGTCATCTATCTTATATCATGTGAGTGCGGTCTACAATATGTAGGCCGCACATCAAGAGCCCTAAGCACGAGGTTTCTAGAGCATCGAAGAAACATAATCAATGGGTGCCAAACACATAACCTCTCCCGACATTATTGTAATGAACATTCAAAAGATCCTAGGTCCCTACGAGTCATGGGCATTGAATATATTCCTCCTACATTTATGGGTGGTGATCGTTTCAAGAGATTGTGTATGAGGGAGACCTATTGGATGTATATTTTGGATACTTTGCACCCAAGGGGACATAATGACCATATAGACATTAGCACTATAGTGTGATCACTCATGGTGGGTGATCCTTCGGAGGTCTGGTTTGAGTGCTTTATAGCACTCCCTCTGAACTATAGTGACATGTCAGGTCTTTAAATATTTCTTCCCGCACAAACTTTTTGCAACGATTGTATAAATAACCCTATTATAGGTACATATTCCTATAATGCATCGGATTGTGGATGTGTCTGTTGGAGTCCTGAACAGGTCTCATTCTATCACATTTAGCTTTGCAATATATATACATCAATATAAGTAGAGTCCGAATCATTACACATTCAATTATTTAATTAATTTAATACTACATACATACACATATCCATATATATTTTTATCACATTCATTTATTACATCTTTTTATTCCTTTACTATTATCATTACATACATATACATTTAGAGCCTTTTTTATATACACCACACAAGCACACTTATTTTCATTAGGCTATCACACAGGTACTGCGGTCATTTCTGAGGATTCTTCTGTCCTTGGTTAACAACAACCTTTTCTCCACCTCTGACTCCAATTGCAATCTAAGTTACAAATCCATCACTGATGGATTACCAACAGGTAATATATGATACCCTAAAACCTGGTTTCAATATATTGTGTAGCTAATTGTTTGCTGACCATAGATGAAGGGGGTTAATTGGGTAGGTAGTATTTAGTGTCATCAGTACTCTCCAATTCTTGAGATTTCTCAATTAAATTTTGTATTATATTGCTAATCATATTTTATAAAAATAATGTCAATAGATAATGGTTGATCTAATCTAGATAGTAAAAAACTTTCCATTTTAATTTACAAACATAATTGTTTATAGTATCTCATGTTGATCCAATAAATTATTTAATTTCCTCTAATTACTGAACAAATAGGTATATCAATTGAAACGTAATTACAATACATTTATATTCCCCTTTTTTTATTATCATACAGTATGTGTTTTCCAAAATTCTTTAAAAATACAGTGTGGTCCTCATAACTTGTCCATTGCGATCGGTTTAGTACCAGAAATTGAATCAATGGACTAGTTTAAAGTGTGTCATTAATGTCCTAATTGTTTTATTGTTTCTAATTGTATATGCAAATGATCCTTGTTATAAATACTGTGGGGTTACAACCAATGGGTATCCCCTGAAGAAGTCATCATAGATGACGAAACGCGTAGGGTGTGGCTAAAGCAGAGGAGGCATTATTCCCACTGAGAGCTACATTGCGGATTGAGAGAAACGCAGATTTTGAGAGGCTCAGCCGAACAGAACAGTGGATACATCTTTGGTTCCCTTGGTGGTGCAGCAGCCAGAAGCAGGCAAGTGAGGGCTCGGTTTCCTGGAGGGACTTCCGTTTTGCGGGACACCAGACCGGGTGAACGTCACTTCCGGTAGAAGGAGACCGCGCATGAGAGGACACCATTGCTGGCCCGGACGCTACCACTGGCTTATGAGGGCCTATCTCATAACTGCATTTTAATACCGCTATACTTGTGAGTGGGCATTTGTCTGTTTTTAATGTTCCATAAAATTATTGTTATACTTTAATGCACTAGGTGTGCGCCTGTTTTTTTCTTTTTTCTTTCATAGGTATCCTTAGGGAGTTGTGATCCCTTACAAACGGGCTGCCCATACCTGGATGCATTCATTTGGAACAGGACTCTGTGACTTTTAAGGTTTAAAAGTTTTTTTGGGAATTTTTTTTCCATTTGGAACTTTTTTATCATTTTTTTATATTTTATATATATTTTTTAATATTTTTGTCTTGTATATCATATATTAAAATTATTATTGTAATTACATGTATTAATTTGAAGCTACATAGGGTCTTTTTTAATTGTTCCTACTTTAGCCACCCCATAGGTTGTATTAACACAGTTGGCTATATACTCACAGTTAAGCAGGTTATTTAATTAGGCGCTCCTTTATTATTTCTGATTTGTTCTGTTATATATATATATATAAATAAAAGCGCCCAGTCCTAGTGCATTACTGTAGAAAAAATGGATTTAATGTTCCAAAAACTCAATGGTCAAACTCACAAACAATGAAGGTTAAAAGGCATGTATGAGATCAATACGCATGCTCCGAATGGTCGGCAAGAACTGCTCCTCTGCTCAACTGATCCGCAGACCGGTGTGATCCTCGTGAGTCTCCGTCCAGCAGGAATTCTCAGCATCAGTGGCTCCACGAACTCTTCCCCCGGGGAACATGCACCGGATGTCTATGGTTCCAACCAAGGGGGAAGGAGGGAGGCGGATGTAGCAGGAGCGCTGGTAGTGGCAGTCTCTTCGTTTAGGTTACAGCATATCACCAAACAAACGCTAGGTCATTCACAGCACATATACCCTACGCGTTTCATCAGACTTAATCAGCACTTGAAATCAATAATCCCCCAAAACAAGTTGAGCTCTAATGTTGGATGGAAAGCAAGTTTTCCAGGTCGGGTGTTAAACAAATGATTTAAAAATACTGAGATTATTTTAGTGTTAAAATATATAAACTTTAAGTGTAAGACATGAAATCTTCTTAAACAAACACAAAACCTTTTAAACCTGTGTCGTGTATGAGCTTACAATAGCTTAAAATAGCACTCGCCCTTAATGCTGAATCGTTCAGTACCGGCAGATGGAATGTATTTATGCTTACAACAATAATACAAAAACACTGCGCAAATGCATGTTGTTTTCTGGATTCTATGCAATCAATGTGTTTCCTCGGGAACAGGTAATTAGCATACAGCATTAAATAACCACTGAAAAGAAAATAATGATAACATTTCCAAGTATGAGTAATTTACTACCACCACTGTCAGCCTAACCACACTGACTACAATTCTCACTTTCTTATCATTAGTCTGGCTTTGTACTACTGTATACAACAGCTGTGGATTTTCCCTCCGAGTAAATGTACAAATGACATTTAATGAGGATAGTAATTTGACTGGTCCAGAAGAGAAGCGGATGGTGGAGTTGAGAACTCGGTAGTAGAAGTTTTTATTATTAGCCTTGGTTTCCATCCGTGTCTTACCAAAGTTTGTAATGGTTTGACTGTGAGCAAAAGGTAACGACAAAGAAGCCAAAATACAAAAAGATGGAAACATTTACATGGGTGTACATTGGTGTCTTTTCACTTAAATTGACCTAAAGTGCATTGGGTCTTAGCACCATTTAGGAGATTTGGGCCGGTGCTTTTGGAAGCAGCAGCTGTTATCACGTTTCTGGATGAGTGCATTGTTTATTTGCACTAAATAATATGTTGGTGCATGTGGTATAGTGTAAGTAAAACAATTCACAATGGGTAATTGGGACTTGGCGTTTTATAAAGCATAGAAACAGACTCAATGGGGACGATGTATATATGGACATAATTAAACT